>NC_041385.1:762829341-762860466 GCF_002162155.2 Triticum dicoccoides
GCCGGACCCGGTGACCGGAGGTCCCCGTCATCGATCTCCACCGCCACGTGAGCCGCGTGTCTTCAAGCAGCTCCTCCTCAAGCCGCCGCCGCCACGATGATGCGGCCTCATCAGGCCGCCTCGCCGGCTTCCCCAAACACCCCGTGCCACGGCAGCCACAGAGGAAGTACTACCCCCAGCATCCGACAGAGGGAGTGGGGGACGTGGGTGGCGGAGATCACGAACGGCGACACCCACCAATGCCATTGGCTCGGACCCTTCCACACGGCCGAACTCATCGTCCCCGAGTACGACCGGTGGCAGATTCGGTTACACAGCTCCCTGGAGTACCTTAACTTCCCATGGGGGACGATCCCGTCGAGCTCCAGCCGTCACCATCGGGAACGGTGAGTACATCAGTGGCCAGGGAGGAACAGGAGGTGAGGGAGCGCCTCGCGACAAAGGCCGCCGACGAGGAGTACATGGACCTCCCTCACCAATACCCAGAGCTGGTGGAGGAAGAGCGGAAGCTCTTGGTCGAGTGCGCGGTTCACGGGAAGGACATCGACATTGAAGAATGGCGGCGCATCTTCCCCGACCGTGGCGATGACGGCACAGTGCTGGACCCCATGACCGGTGGGATGTCGCAGGAAAACTGGCTAGCACTCTATAAGAGTGATTAGAGTATGGTTGAGTTTATGTTTAGGTTGAGTTTAAGATGAAGTTTAATTTAAGTTGATGCTTATATGTACATTATGTCAAATTTCAGCCGTTTAAATTGAATCTATATCGAACTTTATGCAAACTAGATGACCAGTTGCGCCAATGGCGCAAAGGCCAAGTGCAAGTCATGTATTGGAAGAGTGTGCATTAAAATATGTAGACACGGAATAAAACATATGGAAATAAGTACGGATTGATGATAGATAGATGGTCCGTGATGATACATGTTTCCTAAGATGCAAAAAACTAATCAAAACCAAGAGTTATCTACAAACAAATTTTTAATATAGTTTGACACGTCTAAGTCATACTCCATGGTATATATGGGAGTCATGTGTTATTTACAAACTCTAGTAAAAGATTAATAAATTTCAGAATTTCATATCACCGGCTTACAGTTCAAACCCAAACTCAGGGCATATTTGAATTCAAATCTGAAAAAGGGCAGTCAAATACTCCTGAAAAGTCTTGGACATTTTCATAGAGTTATATTATATAAGTAGTAGCATATGTGAAATTTTCCAAGATATTTCTGATTTGTTTTGAGCACTGAAATTAATCCTGAGTAGATTATGATGGAGTACAGAAGGAAGAGATATTCCAGCCATTTTCATTTTTTTCATTTTTTTATTTTTCTTTCAACCTCTCCCGAACCCACCAGTCAGGCTGGCAGTGCCAGCTCGCGGGACATGCACCCACAACCCCCGTGCCCCTTCAAGTTTTGTCCCTACTCCACTCCACTACCTCGCTCCTCAATCCATTTCCACTTCATCCTGGATCCTCCTTCTAGTCGAGCTCGTCGGGGACGCCACTGCTCACCGCTGCAACTGCAGCCGTAGGAACGGGCGGGATCCACCAGCCCTCTGTCTGGCTCGACATCCACGCCCCAGGGTCCAACATGCATGCCTGCTGGACACCGCCATGAATCGCCTCATTTTTTAGTGAGTCCTTGATCCTAGGTAGTTTCCCTAACTCTGTTCCGCTCCGGTCGTCATTCTGATTCGAGTCTTGGACACCGAGCATGCATCAAACTTTTGGACCGAGGCCGCCTTCCTCTGTTCCGTCAGCTGTCATTGTGACGCCGCCCGTGTCTCCTCTGGACCAAGGATTCAAAGCCGCGGGTCTCTCCTACTTCTTCCTCGACACTGACTGCCATTGCTGCCGTCCTGAATTCATCGCCATCTGTCCCTGTGTCGTCCGGCCTCGCCACGAACAACAGGGTGAGAAGCCGCCACTGCCTTCTTGTGCCTTCTTTTCTTTGTCAACGTCGTTTTTTCTCATTCTGGCCATCGCTGGAGATGGTTGTGGCGATGCCTCCTGAGACCATTTTGGCCCGGGCCAACATGGTTAGGCCAAGAGCTTGTTGCTACTCCCTTTTGCTGCTTACTGCTGCTTGCCGCTGCTACTTCTGATGTGACCTTTGCACCATCGAGAGTGAAGCAAGTTTTTAAACCATGAAAATTAGAATCTTCACAGACCAATCATTAGTAAATTGAACCATAGGAAATAGATATTTAGGTAAGATGTTAATACATGGCATTATATTTTACATTCAAGGTAGTTTCAAAGGCCAAAAGAAAGGCTTGAGATCAGTTCATGATAAGCAAAGCTACATAGACATAGATGCATCATATAAATTGTTTTGGTCACCAAGCTGATGGTAATTAAGACATGTAGTCATTTAGAGCGCATGCATCATATGGAATCATCTCTATGAATCATGTCTACGAAAACTATCTATATGATAAGGCTGAATCAGCCTCTTCGTTTGCCAACCAATCTTCAGCCTCTTCCAGTTTTCCGTAGACATAGATGGATATTGATTTCTTTGCAGGTCCATTGCTTAGTTGGCGCTGAGATGGATAGAACTAAACAGTTGCCTCGAGACAAACGGTCATTGCCTTGTGTTTTGAGTAAATTGCGCTTGGAAGGCCAAACACTTTTGATGAGATCCTAACTTTTTCCATGACGGCAAACTAATGACAGAAAGTAAGACATTGTAAGCAAGTGTTGGAAGCTTTAGAGTGTATGATTGTACATGTGTCTGCATATGTATCTCTTTTTGTGACAAAACCGTCGCTGATAAATAATGGTGACAGTGACTGAATGTGCATTTCGCATGTACAACTTGAACTCTTATGTTTAGACAGGGCATGTATGCTGGTTAGGTAAGACATGTGTTAAATTGCTCTTTGAAGTTAGTTTTAGGATCCCCAATGTGGTTCAGTTCATACATATATGTGCTGTGTAGGTTCTCAGTTAACGGTAATTGCCTTTGGCTCCTAGGTCTCCTCAGTTAACCCTTTTCTTATATTAATAGGTCTTCCACTTTAAAAGTAATTTCGTTGGTAGCTTCAGCTCAGTTTTGTACATACATGAGTATTCAAGCTATGCAAGTAAGATTTGTTTACAGACGTATAATAAAATTCTTGAAGCATAAGGAAATAGATACTTAGAGTTGGATGATAGCACAAAACAAAGTTGTGAGCCCAGTTCATGATAGCTTATTTACATTGGGCCATATATCATATAGCCCTTGTATTCCAACGCATTCTATCATGTAGTCATCGTCATTAGACAGAGTAATCGCTGCATGTTCATCAGTATCAAAAATAAATTCATCGTCTAAGCAACTTTGCATGGTAGGTGTGTTTGGTGGGTTGTCTTTGGCAAAAGTACAAATGTCTTTCATACCACTGTATTCAACGCCTAAGCCCCAATTATATTTGTTTATTTTCTGTAGAATGTCTTCGTAAAGTTGCAGTTCCGTAGCATATTTTATCTACCGGAGTGTGCTTCAGATTGTTCTCCTTAGGCGTTGATCTGGGAGCGAAGCTGGTATCAATTATAGGGCAATGTTTTTTTATGGCTGTGTGATCTGCACCCAAACCAGTGCCCAGATGTTGCTTAGATAATACATTGTTCCATCCGTTTCTTTTAGGTCATGTTCTAGTGATTTTTTTTAACCAATCTTGCAGTATTTCGTTGACTTCTCTTAACTTTATTCTTTTATCTCGGCAAAGCTTATATTAAAATAGCAGCTCTAAGGAGAAGAGGCAATTAGCTCTTAGCCTATAAACATATATGCGACATATAGTAATGGTTCAAAATATTTGTTCTCATTTGCTTAAAATGATGATGACTCGTTAACGTATTCATCCTCAGGCAAGAGCATACTTTACAAAAAAACAGAGTTATGTACCAGCCCTCCAAGAACCAAATATGGAAAGTTTCTTGTAGATCCTCTTATCGTAGATACTACACAGTGATAACATTTTTTTAATAAACGGCAACACACTTGAAAGATTTCATAAAAAAACAAGCAAAATATATATATGATAGACAGTAGCATGCATTTATACAAAGTGATACCAGGTTTTACAAAACTGGCAAACAAAATACATATCAGTGGTAAACACAACCCTGCAAGCACACACTAACTAAAGGAATGGCATAATTAAAATATATCTCATACTTGCATGTATCGGCCTGGCATAGTTTTAGCATAGGAGTACCTTGTTATGTTCTCCATCCCTTTCTCTAACTGTATGTGATATAATAAGGGTAAAACATCCGAGTGCGGCTAATCTGCACCCACGCTTAGAAAAAAATTTAAAAAAAATACTAGAAAAATTCAAAAAATTCCAAATTTTTTTGTGGTGGTAGATAATTTGACGCGTGAGGTGCACCCCAAAATTCATCTCATTTGAGCATCTGAGCAGCTCTCGGCAAAAAAGACAAAATCAGGGTCTGTAAAAATGTTCACTGTTCATGCACTGTTTTGACCCGATTTGTCTTTTTTTCCGAGAGCTGCTCAGATGTCCAAATAAGTTGAATTTTGGGGAGCACCTCACGCGTCAAATTATCTACCACCACAAAAAAAATTGGATTTTTTTGAATTTTTCTAGTATTTGTTTTGAATTTTTTGCTGAGAGGGAGCAGATGAGCCCGGGCACCGTTTTGAGTTTTCGTAAAACATCCATATTACTTCCATAGGTTCTCCTGTGAGAACTATACTCCAACCACCATGGTAGGCTATGAAGAATTTAGCATAAAGTATGAATGTAGCCTCCAATAAAATCATTTCTAGATAGTGATGATATTTTTGCACAGTATACAATTCTGAAGTCTGATTCTTCTCTTATATGGCGTTCCCTGTTCTTTGACTTAAAGCCAAATATGAACTACACTGAAAATATTTATGAAATATTACAACTAAACAACCTTCTTTCGCACAAGACTGCAATTAAGAAAATGATTGTAGATGATCTGATATTACATTAACTAATCAAAAATAATAATTGAGGATAGGACGAGGAAGGAAAGACTATCAACCTTCAGCCCAGAGATGATTCATTTGCCTATATTACTTTTCCCTTCCTATAGTAATATCAGAAGCGAAACATTTCTAAATCAACCTTCAGTCTCTTGTAAAATCATTTCCAAATAGTGACATATATTTGCATGATTATTACTAAGTCGTTCTAGCCTCCTACAAAAACATTTTTAATTGGGATAATATCAGAATGTAGCGTCCTAGGTAATGTAATTATTTTAGTAAGGGAGAAGTAAAAAGATATCAATCTCTAGACCAGCATTACTATCCAAGAGAATGGAGACGCTGATTATGTGAATGGAAACAAACTCCATGTTTTATCTACCATCACTACTTATTTTCCAATTTGTTCATGCTCTCCTAGTATGAGGAAAGCATTATGACTGATGGCTTATGAAATCATATTATTGCACTGCAAATCACGAAGTTTTATATTACTCGTGGTGCTAGGTCATCATCAAAACATACCAAAATTGAAATCACCAAAACATATGAAGAAAGGGTATCATTTTTTTACTTTAAGAAGAGGGTTATCGTGACGATCTAGCCTAGCTGAAACATACGCAGGAAACTTCTACAAAAGTTTATACCTGGTTAAGAATACAAACAAGGCAATCGGAATCATCTAACCACCACCACAAATAACAATGATATGCCCTTACAGATAACAGGCCACGTAGAAATCTAAAGAAAGCATGACAAAACAGTGTCAGTCAGTGTGCAAAACTGAATTGCATGTGAAAGACCATTAACAGCCACATGCTTAAAATATATATAGATGAGTAGCTAACCGATAGGGTGTGGGTATCAATAATTTGGAAGACAATAATGAAATGAAATCTGATAGAAAAATTACCAGCAGGATGCATTGTCGTTTCTGTTGATCACTCAAACAGAGCAAGGTACATGGCTGACGTGATGGTTGACTTCATACAGAGAGTTTATCTTGAACACTCAAACAATGTATCTTAATGTCTCCAAGCATGGATCTAGCAAGTACATGTAATTCAGAAAGTCAAGTTCATGCTTTATTGACAGGAAGTTATATGAGGAATCCCATGTGCTCTTACATGTTATGAGACCTTTCTACAATATAATCATCACAAAAAATTCAGAGGGCGTGATGAATTACTCACCATGTTTAATTACTTGTTGAGATATACTCTCCGCCCCTTGCTTCAAGTCATTTTTTTCAAGTCCCACAATATATTTTGTTGAGTAATAAAATCCATTTCAGTGAATATATTCTGAACATAAACAGGGCATTGTGCAGCAGAAATTAATAACCATCTTGTTGCCATGATATGTATAATGGCCCTTGCAAAAATAAATTGTCAAGCTTCTTAGTATACTGACCTTTCCAGACAAGACATCTGAACATATTCCCCGCAAGCGATATGATTACAAAAAGATAAAACCTGAAAATGTTACAAACCATTGCTATCGTACCTTGCAGACTGGTAACAATAAATGTATGTCATATAGGTTCAAGAACAGTTTTCACGCATGTATAACAAAGAGTACCAGAACTCACAAATAAAACCTCATGAAACATTGAGAAACCTAATACAGTAAGGTAGATGCCAAGTACAATGATACAGCTATCCTACCAACAATGATCTTCAGGCAAGGTAAGCACATCTGAAATATCTGCCCTTGCGTGTATGCCATATATATGGACCAACAAAAGCATAGATATTCCAAAGATAATAACTATATGGGCTGCTCCAGCACCTTTTACAGGCCTTCAAGTACCTGTGGAAGTCTACCATGCAAGCATTATCCGACAATGACACTGCTTATACATACGTTCACACCCTCTAAAGACCACAGTCAGACTAAGAACATGCCTAAGTAAGCTGTGAGGCTGCCTATATATAAGTGTATTTCTATAAACCAATCTAAATAAGTTTCCTGAATAAAAGAGTGAGGTGTTGAGGACATTCAGGTTTAATTCAAATCTGAAGCAAAAATAAGAATAAATTATGGAAGCGTATAACATGAAGCAACAAGTATACTTTGAGATAGATAAATAACAAGGTGTTGATGTACAGAGCATTGTAGTGCAGACTTACCATTTGAGTAGGAAAATTCAGATACAGAATCGATTGATTTGTAGTACAAGGTAAGCACTCGGCCAACGGAAATGGCCAAAATACAGTGTGGGTTTTTCACAGTACCAAGTATCCAAGAGACCGAGACCACTTGCCAGAGTGGACCAGTTCAATCATGTGGAGTTCCGAGCATGGGGGTCTATCTTAAGGACAAAGTCGACCCAATCCACATGAACTCAAGGAAAGGAGCTCAAGTTTATAACACTTGTTGAGGAGATTGGGGACCTTTGAAACTTTGAATGCAAGGCTTAATGTTGTGATCCATATGAAAGCGACATGACAAACATGCAAGACTGCCATAATCCATTGTCCAAACATGACTAATTGGGCTTCACTTGGACAAACACCATCTGCTGTGCATACCGCAATTCGGTTCCGTCGTTCTTCATGGCCTTCCCGGCGACATGAAAAATCAAGGACAAGTGAAGGGTCTTTCAGGTAGAAACCGACCTTCAAGGTCTTGATGGTTCAACATAATTTGTGTGTCCGGGAGACAACTGGTTCCTCCCCGCGGCAATGTACGCGGTCATTACCATAGCTCCAACCAATTCTGCATTCACCAATAGTCTGCAAAATAAAATAAGATCAATATACAACCCTGTAAATTGTCTCCCACTGGTTATTTCTTCCCTTTTTTTCAGGCCATCTTTAGAATTGAAGTGCACTTAACCATAAGAGTCGTTTACGGAAGACCAAAGAGAAAACAATGAACTCACAAATCGGTCGGTGTGCTGAATTATAAAGCTATCTCACCTTTTCTAATTCTAGACGCTTTAACTTAGATAACTTGTACCAAAAGATTTGAGTTTTACACATAGTGTGATCCTTAGCAACTGAATAGCAGATAAGGCAGCAGAAGCATTACTCGAACAGAGCTCTAACACTGACCAGAAGACTGTAAAATAGCATAAAGTGGGAACTCGACGACCATGTACCTTGCCTATTTATTTTCTGCCCCTATGAACTCTTCTCAGCAAGCTTGGGTAAGGGCAGATCAAGTTTGGGCTCCTCTGCAGACCCAAAAGTACAACACAAGCTATTTGTTAAGCAAAATCACAAACTCGCACAAAGTCAACCAAGTTATACGTCTTTGCCAAAATAGTCATATGATGCATAGGAGCTTCCTTATCCTCAGAAATGAAAATAAACAAATATATTATCATATTGCAAGAAAAAAAATTAGAATCAGGCACAATGGAAGAGCAGAACATAAGAGGGGTAGATAATCTGCTTCAGAAAAAATATCTCATGCATAAGAATGGCTACAGATCTTGTGTTTTTCCCTCAAGGATCTTATAGAAGTCAAACCATCAAGTTTGGTGAGTAATACAAAGCGGGTAACATTGAGTAAACAAGATCCTGGAAAGGAGCGCTCATAGAAGCATGTTACTACATAACCAATGCGGGCATCAGGGTTGTAGTACGTTGTAGTCAAGATAGTCAGCAGAGTTGACGAAGTCCAACTATCTAATTAGAAGGCACAGAAGGACTACACGCTAATTTGTAACTCCAATTAGGCAAAGTTTAATTCCACAACCAGGAAACATGTATCTGACTTCAACCAAGCATGTCCAACTCTCTAATCAGGAACCATGTGAGGCATACATAGGACTGAACACTAACTCCCATGGCTCAAACGATTAGCAACAAAAAAGAAAATCTCAAGATCCGTTGTAAGAACAAAAGAATGAACTAAATATAGCAAGAAGAAGAGAGACAACCTGAGAAAAATTACAGGAGCAACACACTCCTGAAATCAGATGGAACAAGCCTTGCACACTACTAGGAAAAGGGCTATAAATGAGATGGACACTAATGGCGCACCTGTCATGTGGTGCGCCACTACTATATAGCAGTGGCGCACCATGTGCAGGTGCGCCATTAGTGTGGAAGACACTAATAGCGCACCAGCCACATGGTGCGCCACTAGTAACAATTTTTTTTCCAAACATACTAATGGCGCATCATGGCACGGTGCGCCATTACTAGTGCTAACTAGTAATGGCGCACCGGCCACACAGTGCGCCACTACTGTTGTTTTTTTATTCTTTTTTTTGCAAAACTACTAATGGCGCACCGTAGCATAGTGCGCCATTACTAGTTTAAACTAGTAATGGCGCACTGTGCCACGGTGCGCCATAGAATATATACTTTTTTTATTTTTTTTTGCAAAACTTCTAATGGCGCACTAGCAGCAGGTGCGCTATTAGTAACCAGGGTTACTAATGGCCCATTTGCAGGTGGTGCGTCATTAGTAACCTGGGACCAACAAGATATTTTGGACAGCCCACCTACCCACTCACTTTCCCCACTTCATTCTCTCCACCTCCTCCTCCAAGCTTGTCTCGGCTGCCTCCTCCTCCTCACCTCATTTGCACCATAGATTCATCCAAATTAAGTGGTTAAATTAGCTTTTTTTATAGGTAAGTAAGGGGGAAGCTATCTTTATGTTGTTCTCCCTCTCCAACAACGTGCACATGCACTTTTTGTGGCCTAGCTAGATCTATGTATGTTCGTGATGTTGCATATGTTTGTGGTGTTGCATATATGTTTGTGTTTGCAGGTACCAGTATTTGAAATGCGATAGTTGCCAACATTTTGCCGGAATGTTGATTCATTTCCGTTTCGGCGAGAATTTTGGCACTATGCATTCTTTTTGGTCCTATTTTTAGGGAAAGTCATGCCAAAAAATTTTCTTGGTTCTAAAATATCGTTTTGCTCTACCCCGCAGGCGATCATGGTCCGCACGATGACCGAAGGCATCATGAATAGGTTTTTGAGCTCCGCGAAGGCCGAGATGCTTCAAAAGAACGAGACAGAGATAAGATGTCCGTGTCGAAGATGCAAGGTGAAGAGCCTTATTGCAGACCCGGATTCCGGGCAGGTGCGGGACCACCTGCTCTTGCGTGGTTTCATGGATGGCTATCGGTGGCAAGGTGATGAAGATGACTATGAAGTCGTCCATGGGGGGTGGGCAAGATATGAGGAAGGGCAGCAAGACAACCACCGCGGCTCGGGCGGGCGAGAAGACGAAGAATCTCCAGGACATGATCACGACGGTGATGTTGTACACAGTCATCATGTAGAAGATGCCGGACATGATGATGAGGAAGATGTCGGAGCAGACGAAGGGCATGATCATGAAGATGAAGATGCCGGCGGAGCAGACGACGATGGACCATCGATGGGCTGGGTGCAGGGCCCCCATATTCAAGAGCTGCTTCTCAAGCAGACGGATAGCGCAAGAGCTACTGCCCGAGAGAAAGCCAAGCAGGATCAACTGGAGATAGACGCGGTTACTCCATTGTATGAAGGATGCAGGCCCGAGGATACCCGCCGGAAAGTAACGCTCATGGCTCTGGAGATGAAGGTAAAACACAAAATGACCGACGCATGCTTCGACGAGAACATGTCATTCTGGCACGAACGTCTTCCCAAGGGGAACAAGTGCCCGACCAGTTTCGAGGAGGCGAAGAAAATCATGTGTCCTCTGGATTTACCGCACGTGAAATACCATGTGTGCATGAACAATTGCATCATTTATCGGCACGAGCACGCGGAGTCTACCATATGTCCGGTGTGCGGCTTCACTCGATACAAGAAGAGGAAGAAAGCTCCTCGAAAAGTGGTGTGGTACTTTCCGATCACTCCTCGTCTGCAGCGTTATTTTGCGGACCCTAAGGTAGCAAAGCTCCTGCGTTGGCACGCGGATAGGGAGGAGAAGAAGCGAGAAGATGACGCAAATGATCCAGAGATAAATAAAAAAGACAAGATGTTGAGTCACCCAAAGGATGCGAACCAGTGGCAAGCGTTGAACTTCGAACACCCAGAATTTGGGAAGGATCCAAGGAACATCGTGCTGGGCGCGAGCACCGATGGAGTCAATCAGTTTGGCAGCCAGAGAAGCACACATAGGACCTGGCCTGTGTTTGTGTGGATGTACAACCTTCCCCCCTGGTTGTGCATGAAGAGGAAGTATATTCACATGAGTATGCTAATTGAAGGGCCGAAACAACCAGGGAACGACATCAATCTGTATCTGGGGCTGCTGAAAGAGGAGCTAGACACATTGTGGAAAACGCCAGCCAATACGTGGGACGCCGCAGAGAAAGAATATTTCCCTATGAGAGCTGCACTGCTCACACGGTGCACGACTATCTCGGTTACGGATATCTCGCGAGGCAGGTGGTCCACGGATTTTCTGGATGCGTCAGGTGCATGGATGACACAACGTATCGCCAGCTAGATAGAGATCCCGGTTCTTTGAAAACCATGTTCATGCGACATCGAAGGTGGCTTCGCGACAATGACCCGTGGAGGAAATGCAAGGATCTGTTCGATGGTGAAACCGAACCCCGAAGACGCCCGCGTACGAGGAGCGGCGAGGAAATAGACCAACTGTTAAAAAATTGGAAAGATTGCCCACTACCGGGAAAGAAGCGAAAGGCGCCAGAGACGGGAAAGAAGCGAAAGGCACCAGAGCCGCTGCTCAAGGTATGGAAAATGAGGTCTGTTTTCTGGGACTTGCCGTACTGGAAGATCCACCGTGTGCCTCACAGCCTTGATGTCATGCATATCACGAAGAACGTGTGCGAGAGTCTGCTTGGTACCCTGCTCAACATGCCAGAGAGGACCAAAGATGGACCAAAAGCAAGGGCAGACTTGAAATCAGTGGGCATCAAGAAGGAGCTTCACGCTAATGATGATGATGATTATGAGGCGAAGCAGGACACGGAAAGTCGTCGCAAAGGCAAAAAGGCCAAGAAGACCGGAAATGACTACCCTCCCGCGTGCTTCACTCTAAGTCAGGAGGAGATCGAGCAGTTTTTCACCTGCCTCGTAGGAGTAAAACTTCCTTATGGTTACGCGGGAAAGATAAGAAGATACCTAGACCCAGCGAAGCAGAAGTTCAGCGGGATGAAGTCTCACGACTGTCACGTGCTGATGACGCAGATACTTCCAGTTGCAATCCGTGGGATCATGGACGCGCACATCCGTGAAACGCTATTTGGCCTATGCAACTTTTTCGACGTCATCTCTCGGAAGTCGGTTGGCGTGAGGCAACTCAGAAGGCTACAGGAAGAGATCGTGGTGATACTATGCGATCTTGAGATGTACTCCCCACCCGCATTCTTCGATGTTATGGTGCATCTGCTGGTCCATATCGTGGAGGATATGATCCAACTCGGGCCGACGTTCCTGCACAACATGATGCAGTTCGAAAGGATGAATGGTGTCATCAAAGGATACGTTCGCAACATGTCACGTCCGGAGGGAAGCATAGCCAGGGGCTTTCTCACCGAAGAGTGCATCTCCTACTGCACGAATTATCTAGGAATCGAGGACCCCGTTGGTCTGCCCGTCAACAGGCACCTTGGCAGGCTCGCTGGATGGGGTCACCGTGAGGGTCGCCGCGAAATGCATGTCGACTTCGAGGGTCGACTCACCGACTTTGAAAGAGCAAACCTAGTCGCGCTACAACACATAGACGTGGTCGATCCTTGGGTGGTAGAGCACAAAACCTTTATTGAGAAGACGTACAATGACCGAGGCCAACAGAGGACAAACGGAGATATAATCAAAGATCACAACTCATGTTTCACGCGTTGGTTCAAGCAGAAGCTTTTGTCGTACCCTTTACATGAGGATTCTTCCGCGGAAGAAAAACTCATATTCGCCTTGTCACAGGGCGCCGAGCACAACCTTATGACCTATGAGGTGTACGATATCAACGGCTACACATTCTACACCGAGGACAAGGACATGAAGAGCGATGGTTATCAGAACTCCGGGGTAACGACGGAATCCTACACCGGTAATGACAAGGACAGATACTACGGAAGGATCGAGGAGATCTGGGAGCTGAGCTACGCTGGAGAGAAGGTCCCGATGTTCCTGTCAGATGGGCCAAGAGCGTCCTAAAAGAAGACCGGTATTTCACCACCATGGTTATACCCGAAGCCAAATCCAAGACCGTGGGCGCAAACGTCACCGCAAAAAATGAGCCATGGGTACTGGCTTCCCAAGTGGACCAATGCTTCTTCATCACCGACCCGCCAAAGCCCAGTCGTGTTGTCGTGAGGAGAGGCAAAAGGAAGATCATCGGAATGGATGGAGTAGCCAATGAGCAAGACTTCAACAACTATGGCGACCCGAAGATCGAACTTGACGACGACGATGAAGTAGCAGCATACACCACAAGAAGAAGCAGGACCACCCTACCTAAAGGACGTCTGTTCCACAGAAGAACTCCATTTGCAAAAAAGAAGGGCAAGAAGATTGTGAACAGATAGCTAGCTAGCTAAGATCGATTGTATTTAAATTGTAGTCTTCATTTCTCGATTGTATTTCATGGGCACTTTTTGAACTATCATGAATATTTTTAAATTTCATGGGCACTTTTTGAATTCATGAAAAAATATTGAATATTCATGAGGACACTCGATATCGATCCCGTTCCATCTTGATCGCTATCCCCCCTCGCCAGATCCCCCTTGCCAGATCCCCCTCGCCGCCAAGCACCCCCTTCACCCTCCCCCGCTCCACCACCACCGACGACCCCGCACCCTCCCCCGCTCCACCGTCACAAATGAATGCAACTAAAAATCCAAAAAAACAAATTTGATTATATTTTCAAAAAAAATTGATTATATTTTCAAAAAACAAATTTGATGATATTTTTTTTATATTCATAAATATTTTCAAATAACAAATCTGATGATATTTTTTAAAAAATTATTACTGTTTTTATAAAAATTTATTACTGTTTCATATTCATATTCATTTTCTAAAAAATTATTAGATGCAATAAAATAATTAAAAAAATCTTACTTATGGCGCACGGCTGGCTGGTGCGCCATTGCTATCTAAAAAAAAGAATACTTATGGCGCACGGTCACGCTGGTGCGCCATTGCTATGAGAAAAAACATTCTAACGGCGCACCGCCAGGGGGTGCGCCATTAGTAATCTTCCCTCATCCATACACTTCGTCCCTCCCTCGTCCCTCCCTCTCGCCAGACACTTCGTCCCTCTCCCTCCACAACGCCGCTCCCTCCCTCGTCCCTCCCTCCACAGTGCCGCCGCCGCCGCTGCCCCGACCCACTGCGCCGCAGCCGCCCACGCGCCGCATCCGCCTCCCTCTCTCCTCCCCCCCCCTCGAGTGCCGCCTCCCCCCGAGCCCCGCCTCCCCCGCGAGCGCCGCCTCCCTTGCCTCCCTCGAAACCCTAGAAACCTGCCGGAGATTTGGAGCCTCGGAGCCACCGGAGACTTGGAGCCTCGGAGCCGCCGGAGACTTGGAGCCTCGGAGCCTCCCCATGTCCACCAGGAGAGGAGGCCCCACGTCCACCATGAGAGGAGGCCCGTGACCTCCCCGCCATCTATCCCCGCCTCCCCAAGCTCGCCGTCTCCGTCCTCCATCGTCTCCGCTCCGGCCACCACCTCATCGTGGTCAGGTAACCCTCCTCCCTCTGCCTCTCTTCTCCTATCTTCCTCCTCTCCTCCCTCCCGGCCATGCCCTCTTCTTCTCTCTTTTGCTAGGTTTAGGTCAAAAGTGGGACAAAAGCAATGCAGTAGTCACTAGATCTATCCATCACCCTAGAAAAAATGCACTCCTAGTACATGGCTACTGCTATTTTTCTCCTAGGAAAAACATCACTCATTCGAAATGAAAATCTGTCCTAGCATTTTGAACCTTGAAATGAAATATAGTAGCAGTAGTAGTATTTGGAGTAGCAGTATCTTGTCTGTGCACTATCTGAAGCAGAGGATGGAAGCAGGTTTTGGTTCAGAGGTCGTAGTTAATGGGATACACAGGCAGGCGTGCCC
This sequence comes from Triticum dicoccoides, assembly GCF_002162155.2. Taxonomy (NCBI): domain Eukaryota; kingdom Viridiplantae; phylum Streptophyta; class Magnoliopsida; order Poales; family Poaceae; genus Triticum; species Triticum dicoccoides. The sequence continues at coordinate 762,844,319 of NC_041385.1, forward strand.
ATAAATTTCACACTTATGGCCTCCCTTGCCTGCTTGCAGTACAATTCATATTTTTCTACTGCTTGCAGTACTCCTACTACCATCTCAATGTTACAAAAAAGATTTGCATTCAAATGGGTTTTATTTCCACAGGAAGGCACCCTTGGGGAATCTCTTGTTTGACCTTATCCCCCGAAGAGAAATCATGTGACCCTCAGCAGGGCAGGTGCAGGGCTAACTGACAAAAAATGGTGCAGTTTTAATATGTGTAGGTAGATATAACTATAAGCAGAGGGAAAAATCCTGGGGAAATAATATTTAGCTAGAAAGAAAAGAAAATAAAGGAAATGAGGGTATGGGATGTGGCCTCCTCACTGAGCTATCTACTGCATCTAGTAGCCTAGGACCAAAAAACAGTGGCCATGTTTTGGAGCCTTGCACCAAGAATCTCTTATCTGCTTTGGAGCACTCATTTCCTTGTTTTAACTGAGTTATTTTGCACTAGAGAATATAGTTGTGTATGCTGTAACCTTGTTTTAACTGCATCTTCACACCTGTGAGTTTTCCATCTTCTCTGCTACTCTGTTGGACATTAACCATTACAAGCAGTGTGCTGCTACCACTGTCCTGCAAGGTAAGAGACATGTAGGACTGAAACTGGATCCAGTCCTGTTTGCAACTAGATACAGACTAATTGCAAACTGGGCTCTTTATTATATCCCAGTAAAATAAAATATAGGATAAAGTATGTAGTGTTGGCTCCTGAGAATGAGTAGAGCTATCTAGTCTCAGCAAGCAACTTAAAGCCCCAATGCTGGTCTGGTTGTGGGTGACCATGGGATGCCCGTAGGAGAGACAAATAAACATAGCATACAGAGAAATAATTGATTCATCACAAGTGCATGCAGTCTTTCTTTGGTCATACATGCAGTTTAAGTTTGGTTGGCAGACCATTTTACTCAATTTAATTATCTTATTTTCATTTGAGAACATCTTAATGTTCTCGCTTTGTACTGGTAAAGGAAGGCAAGTGTCGGAATTCTGGTTACATTGATGTTTTTGCCGTCAGTACAACATTGCCATGTACTGATATATATGGGATAATAAGCTTCAGTGTATGAAGCTATTGTTAACTTCTGCTCCCATCATGCACGGCGTTATCCTTTGATGTATAGCTGCACTTATTAGCAATGTGTGTCACCTGTTAGCGATGTACATAGTGATTTCTGTAGAGTCACCTCTGTTTAATGCACCTGTTTCAGTAGAAGCACAAACAACCCTCCATGAAAACTTCTACAGTTTTATGTTTACATCACAAATTCACAATACAGAGACATGAGTTTTTATAATTAAGTTGGGACATTAGTTTTAGTATAGTTTCTGATTGTATCTTCAATGACTTGTTGGACAGCCGTACTTTCTAGCATATCAACCTGATACAAACTCTTACATTGATGTAACAACTGTTTCCCTAAGAAGACTCTTACACTGGTTGTAGTTTCCTGTACTAGAATCGTCCATGGAACTGTAGCTACTGTCAAAAACTTGAGCTACTGTCAAAAACTTCAGTTAGGTACTGTTAGGAGCTACTGTCAAAAACTTGAGCTACTGTCCAAAACTTGAGCTACTGTCAAAAAATTCAGTTAGGTACGGTTAGGAGCTACTATCAAAAACTTGAGCTACTGTCAAAAAATTCAGTTATGGCATCTAGAATTATGTCTATTTTGTTTTGTAACTAGAAGACCAAAGTGTTAGGAATTCTGTCCAAACTGTAGTTTTCAGTATTCTGTCCAAACTGAAAACTGTTAAAAAGACCATGTGTTTTTTGGTCAAAATCTGCATGTAAAACTGAAATAATCAGTCATAAAGAATATCCTCAAGACCATGTGTTTCTTGGATTTCTGTAATGATGATGGAACATTATAAAGCATTGTACTCCAGTGTGTATATATTGTTACTATTTTTCTGTAATGATGATGGAACATTGTAAAGCATTGTACTCTAGTGTGTATATATTGTTATTATTTTTCTGTAATGATGATGGAACATTATAAAGCATTGTACTCCAGGGTGTTGCTTTATTGTGATGCCTCTGAATTACTTGTGATCACATTGAGAAAGACTTGCAAAGATGATGATCATCTTTTACAGAAAACAATTTCTGTAAACACGTCAGTAACTTTGCTAGTTTGCTGGGTTTTGTCTCCGACCATTGTGTCGTGATGAATTTGCAGGTACCCCGAGAGGCCCTTGAGTTTGCCGGAATGTCGATTAACTTCCTTTCCGGCAAATTTGGGTACTCCATATGTCCTATTTTCAGTGAATTTTAGCATGACTTTGCTAAAAATAGGACATATGGGGTACTTGCGACTAATGCATGGGCCGGGGTATCTTAGTACTTAGTTAAGTAGGATCAACTGCCCCGCCATTCTTGCTGCATTAAACCATAGGTGGCAATAGAGCCAAGTGATTAGGCCCAACTTAGAATTCTCCTTAGCATCAATAAACCCTAGATGATAAACCCTACGTAGGTGGCAATAGAGCCAAGTAATTAGTGCCAAGTGATTAGGCCCAACCTAGGGTGCCTCGGCATCGATAAACCCTAAATGATGAAAACTTAACTTAGCATTTAGGGTGCCTCGGCGTCGACAAACCCTAAATGATGAAACCTTGGCTTCTATAGGGTGCCTCGGTGTCGATGTGAACCTAAATGATGTACGCTTAGGCTTTTAGGGTGCCTCGGCGTCGACAAACCCTAAATGATAAAAGCTTAGCTTTTAGGATGCCTCGGTGTCGACAAACCCTAAATGATGAGACCATGATCTTGTTCCTTGACAATAACCAACTTTTTGACCAAACTTTTTTCCTATTTAGAGCGAAACATGGCCCACAATGATGAGGCCGACGGTTCGGGCGGCAAGCAATTCTGGGAGCTGTCCCAGGAGATGGAGGAACAACCTCATCGCTATGAGGACGCCGTGGAAGACACTGATCCTGACTACACAACCCCTAGTGGCGTCGGGGATGACACCACTGATGGTGCCGCCGAGGATGCCACCACTGATGGTGCCGCCGAGGATGCCACCACTGATGATGGCGGCGCACGCACAGATGGCAGCCAACCGAAGAAGCAACGGAAGGACCGGCGCCCGAACGCGCTCCACACCATCAAGGAGGAATTTACTCAAGTGGACTCCGACGGGCATCCAACGGAGCCCAAACATATAGTCAAGGGGTACTCGGTTCAGCTCGAGTGCATTCTCCGGAGCACCGTCTCGATCAACACCGAGAACCTTAGGCATAAGGACCGAGGGAATTTGCGCAACCTCCTCTTAACGAAGATGCACGAACGATACAAGTTCCCCGCTGAATTTGAAAACACACGCCTCTCAGGAAATAAAGTGAACAGTGCCGCCCTCACGAGGATGAGCACGACCCTGTCTACTTGGAGAAGCGCGGTGAAGAGAATGATTGAGAAAGGTGATAGTTATGAGAAGATCAAGGCGAAAAATCCTTCGATCAGCGAAGATGACTACAAGGAGTTCAAGATCAAGTGCGAGAGCAGTGCAACCTCCGAATCAAGTCGGTGGGGGAAAGAAATGCGGGTGCTGAACTTAGGAGAACACAAACTCGGTCCCGGCGGCTACAGAGTGGCGGAGCCTATATGGGACAAGGAGGACACGGAGCGTGCCGAGAAAGGCCTACCGCCCCGCTTCGAGAAATACAGCAGTGACAAGCAGACCAGGAACTTTGTCAGGGCCCGGTACAAGAAGGACCCGATAACAAAGGAGCTTACCACAGATCCGAAGACCAGGGCACTTGAGCTTGTTCTGGCGAAGGAGACTGAAAGCAGTAGCATGGGGTCGTCTCAGAGCACCCGTGCTTGGGACAACACTCTAAATAGGGCGTTGAACGTAATGAAAAACAAGGATAAGCTCAGTAAGCCGTCGTCAGCTGGTCGTGTGGCCGGCAAAGGCTTGTCCACAAAATGGTCGTCATACTATACCGCTGGTGGGCGAAAGGAGAAAAAGACCAGCTCGGAAAGCCAGTCGCGCGAGGTTGAAGAACTCAAGGCACAAGTGGCGCGGATTCCGGAGATTATCCAAGAGCAAGTGCAACAACAACTGGGAACGACGCTCACCGGCATTATGCCTACCTTGATTCATGGGCTGACGACGTGGATTGTGGGTGGCCAACAGGGGCCGCCCCCGATTCCCAGCTTCACGGCCAGCAACTTGCACAACATGTAGGCGGTGCCATTGGTGTGTTCGGCGGCGCCATTGGTGTCACCGGCGATGGCGGTATTGGTGTCTCCGGCACCGGCACGAGCATTGGAGCTTAATGCACCCGTGTGTACACCGGCCGGTACCTCGCCAGCAAGCGGCCCCTCCGTCAGTTGCACGCCCGCCGTTGGCGGTGCCTCGACATTAGCCGAGCTCGACGCCATCATCATGGTAACTAATTAAGCCTATCGGTCGAGGACTTCATCTCCTTTTGCCTTTGACTGGGCATCCCTAACGCCCTACATGTTTTCGCAGGGCACCGCCGATGTTCCGTGCACTCTCCTGCACTTCGTGAATGACGAGTTGGTCGATGTCGCCAAGGGCAAAATCGTTCAACCGGGCAACCCTGTGTTCCATGGTAAACCGATGCCACCCACCGTGTATAGGGTTCAACTGGTTCGGGTGCTGCCAGGCTGCGACGAGTTGTTACCTCCGATTCAACCCGCCGGGGCCGATGAAGATGATCTGATGACCCTCAGCGCCTGCCTAAGCTGGCCCCTGCTTTGGCCGAAGAGCTAGATTCGTTTGGGGGCGGGGAGCACCACCCCACAGACAAGACCGCCAGTCGTGCCGGCGCCGCGCCATGGCAAGAACGCCGCAACGCTACCGGACATGCCGGACATCCCTATGGCACAGGATCCGGACATGCATATGGCACAGGATTCGGACAACGACGACGGTACATTTACCAACGTCGATAAGTACTTTGCCGAACATGGGTATGGTGATGAGTTCGGCGGGCCTCCTTCTCAAGAACCCAACCAAGACGATCGCGATCTAGGTGGTACGGCGGAGAAATCCAATTGCAACAGGCGTCGTCTGGCATTCAGTTCTCAGGAGACGCTTCTAGCTCCCGCCTTCACCGAGCCTCAGATAGCTGAGGTGCGAAATATTATCAGCCCCAACACGCTCAAGAAGGAGGTCTGTGAGCAGAACTCGGTCGCATTACAGCAGATCAAGAAGAAGGGACGGAAACGAAAGACTAACAATGGCGCCGGTGCGAGCCAGCCGGCACCGAGTATGATCCGTGCTCGGGACGGGCCACCTTCACCTCAGGATATCTCGAGAAGGGTGCATGTGGCGGGTAGGGCGATGCTACCGACAAATATGCTCAATGCTGCAACCGGTGCTATGCGGAGTCTGCATGACAGCGTTCTTTCTTTGGAGAAGATGCGTCTCTCCCAGAATGATGTGGTATACCCGGTTTTCGTGGCCAAGGTGCCAGAGGGCAAGGGCTTTGTGGATGGCGCCATCGGGGGTACGATCGTCCTGCGGTTTGATGACATCTTTGCTCTGTTTATTCTTCATCCGCTGCACTACACCTTCATTCGGCTGTTTTCGCTGAGTATGGAGATGCGGATCATACGAGACAAGATCCCGGACATCGTGATAGTCGACCCCTTCTATATGCTTGCCAAGATCTTGGGCAGCACTGGGGACCGGCAAGTCGCGAGTTCACACCTCGAAGGCGTCATTCTGGCAAACCCAGAAAAGGATAACTTCCTCGTGCCTTACTTTCCCAAGTAAGTCATCCCCTCACCGCCCCGTAACATATGATTTCTTAGATTTCGATCATTCTTTTTTTCCCCTAACATTCCGTGTTTTGTACAGTGACACACATTGCACACTCATCCTCTTAAGCCTGAAATATTCCACGGCCACGTATTTCGACCTGGACCGTGACTCCAAGATAGACTACACAAATATGAAGAAAGTTCTTGACGATGCTCTCCCCGGCTACGCCACATAAAGAGGCACCTTTAAGAGGCCAGTTTGTAGGTACGGCAGGCACGTGTTCACCCACAATACGACGTTCCCCTGCGTCAAGCAGCTGCCTGGCGGTCAGAAGGACGCCTACTACGCCCTCCATCACATGAGGGCGATCGTACGGGATCATAATCACCTTATGCTACCAAATAATGTCAAAGATTGGGCCGCAAGCTTGGCAGCAATCCAGGACGCGGACCTCCGACAAGAATTCTTTCGCATCCAGTCGGAGTTTGCAGAAATCATCCATCAAGATGTCCTTCGTACCTCGGGGCAGTTCTACCTCAGAGAGCAACCGTCCAACAGTGAGATAGACACAACACTTCAAATGCAGGCTGACAACGCCCGCGACTTCATGACCATCACGAAAGACGGCGGCTTCATCCACGCTCCGGTCCCATGAGTCGAGTCGAAAGTAGTGATGCTATTTGTAGTTCTGAAACATCGATTAGCTCATGTTGTAATTAAAATTTAATGAACTTGTATGTCTCTTTGGTTTGGACAGTCGTTCAACTTAGATGTAATCGATGCTATTTATTAGTAGGACCATGAATCATGCTATTAATGTCTTGCTTTTCTCTTCCGATCCTTTTGTTGCATACTTATATATTGCTTATGTATTGTCTGTTGTTTGGCTTGTGCATAGAGATGCCCTCGTATGTCGTGTACAAGGGTAAGGTTCCTAGAGTCTACGACGAATGGGAGGAGTGTCGGAGACAAGTTCACCGTTTCAGCGGTAACAGTTACAAAGGGTACACCACTAGGGCGGAGGCGGAATCTAGATACGCCCGCTATCTAGCGGAAGAGACGAGGGAGCGTTGGAGGAACCGCGTGAAGACCAGTTTCATCGCGATGATGCTCATCGTGATGACCGCAACTCTCTTCTATGTGATGGTAGTTTAGATGATCGATATCAACTTGTAATGTGAAGACAAACTCGCTACTCGCGGTCTCGAGACTTGTAATGTTCTATCTTCGTTCGGTCTTTTGAATTCGGAGACTAATATGATGAATTATACTCGAAGACTAATCTTCTATTGTATTCGATGAATCTGCTATTGCTGTGTGGTGTTGTGTAAATTCTGTTCAATAATATATTTTGTAACCTGTGAAAATATCAGAAAAGAAAAAAAATCCCTAATATTCATACTAGTGGCGCACCACACAAGACACTAATGGCGCACTGTGATAATCACACTAATGGCGCATCACCCACTGGTGCGCCATTAGTATGCCAAAGCACATGGATACATATGGCCCCCTGGGAGGCATTCTAATGGTGCACTGTGGGCTATACTAATGGCGCACTGCGTGGTGCGCCATTAGAACACCAGATACTAATGGCGCACCAGTGATGCGCCATTAGACTTTAATTCTAATGGCGTGATGCTAGTGGCGCACCAGTAGTGCGCCATTAGTTGGCAAAACTGGTGCGCCACTAGCATGTCTTTTCCTAGTAGTGGCAATCCCCAGAACCACACCAATAGAGAACCCACCTGCAACATTAGCATAGGAAACAAGAACCATATAAAATTGAGAAGCAACAAAAGGGAAAAGGAAGAAAAAAACTGCACAAATCCTTCCCGCTCTTGCCGACCTCCTCCCTTTCCCCTGCCGGTCCACCCCACCGTGACAGGACCGCTGTCCCTGCTGCTTCTTGTCCATGTCGACGACCTAATCTTAGCACCCGCCTCGCTGCTCCTTCCCTTCTCCTCAACCTCAATCGTGAAGACCTCGCTGGTCTGGTCCGGATCTGCGGGGGCACCATGGGTGGAGGGGGTGGGGAGGGGAAGCGGGGGCAAAGGGGAGGCGGCGGCGCGGGCTCCCATCACCGCAGCCACCCCTTCCGCTGAGCACAAGCAGATGCGGCCATGCCTGTGAGGAGGAGAGGGGTCGCCGCTACTGCACCTCGAGCGCCGGGTAAGAGGCCCAGAAGAACTTGCCAGGAGGGTGGCCGACGATGGGCGAAGGCGGCGATGCAAGAGGGGAGGCAGGACGACGCGGAGGGGAAGAAGAGGGCGTGGGGATCGATGCTCTAGGTTTCGGGAGAGGATTGGGTTGACACGGTGCGGGCCAGAAGTGCTCCAGTCCACCCATCCATCTTTTTACCGCAGGCCCACGATCGCCATTGTCAGCCCGTTTTTTCCACCGAACACAAACACGCGTTGTGACTGCGAGATGGACCCGCGGCAAGGCTGGCCCAGTCGTCATCTACTCTAGCCCGAGCACTATGCATACAGAAAAACTAACGGCCAGATGTTTACCACGGCCATGAAAAGTACACTGCCAATGGACAGCAGTGCAGATTGTGTGGGTTGGATGAATTTGAAACCGCGATGCCCCTGGTTATGCGGGTAGCGTAGCCAGGTTTATATGTTCAATTTGGTTTTCTAGATCAGCTAGATCCGGACAAAACTTAGTGGAGTAAGGGTTTACTCCGCCGGATCCTCCGTTATACATAGGGGATCGGTTAGAAATGCCCTAAAGGAAGTGATATCCAATTCTGAGCCTAGGCTAAGATGATCCCGGCCGAAATCTCCCCTATTCATTCGCATGTGGATCGGCGCCCTGCAATGTATTCACGTTTGTGTTCAGGTGCATCGCAATTGAAGATTTACTCGTTGCTGCATTTGATAAACTGTATCTAACATTGTATTAAATTATGTTAGTTTCCGATCAGAGCACACTGGCGCATTTATTTCAACGGCAAACGTCAACCCATTTGTGGAACAGATGTACTTACGAGGCTGAGCCGTCCCGAGGTCACAGCTAGTTAACGGCCATTCTCCCGGGCCGTCCTTAGGCTGCTCGTAATGGTAGTATTATACTCCCTTCATCCTTTAAAGAATGTACTTCCAACTTTGTTGAAGGATCAAATTATCTCAAAGTTTGACCGAGTTTGTGCAAAAATATATCAATGTTTGTGAAATCAAATAGGTATATGATGAAAGTATATTTTATCACGAATCTAATGCTACTAATTTGATGGCATAAATGTTGATGTATTATTATATAAACACGGTCAAATATAAAAAAGTTTGACTTTTCAAGAAAGTTGGAAGTACACTCTTTAAAAAACGGAGGGAGTAGATAGTATCATGCGTGCCCCAAATCGAGGGTCCCCTCGCCAGGGTGTGTACAAAGTAGGCTATGGCGAAACATATTTTCGGTCATCAATTTTGACGGCAGGGCCTCACGCAGCAGGCTGAAACGTACGCACGTACTAGTAGCCAGGAAAGGAGCCAGCGATTGATTGGTTCCTAGTTAATATGAGCACGTCGAAAAAAAGGAACTGATTGATCCTTCCGATTCGTTAGCTAGTAAGTGCATGCCGAAAAAAAGAAACTGATTGACCCCTTCCTAATAAGGCCCGGCCCCACCCCTTAAAATCAATGGAGAGATGATTAGATTAAAAAGGAAAAAGGAAAAAAGACAACCGTAGGATGAAGCGGGAGCATGGATGGGAGCATGAGGAGGGAGCAGGCAAGCCGGATCCTCCATCACACATGTATTTCAGGCAGCGATTCTCAATTTCCCAGCAGCCGCCCACGCTGGTCTCTACATGATTGCGCGCTCGCCGCTCCTTTTTCCTTTTCTCCTAAATTCAATTTTCCTCCCTAATTCAGATCGTCCGCCAAATTTCAATTCCCTGCGGGTCGTCGCAACCATGATTTGCTCTACGGCTATGAACGATTCGACCATACAAGGTATATCTTCTATTCATATCGAGGTTCCTAGTCTCGTAGATGAATAGCCGCACATCGGCACTACTCAACAATTGTCTATTGATGCAAAAATAATAATTATTTCAGCATTGTGCCTTATCTGTTGTCTGGAAGAAAGTATTATTCATCTGTTATGGTGAATTATTTATTTTCAGCATTGTGACTTGGTACAATCACAGTGTGAAATATTCATAATTTGTTTTGAAGAGAGTTGGCGATAGTTGAGGAAAGGCAACAAACTAATGGAAGTTCAGAATTTGATCAGTAAAAAGAAATGTCAACATCAACATCAATGTTACCTCTGAGCATGTAGGTAATTCACATGCACAGTCCGTCTACTGTTGATGAACAACCAGTTTATACTGCTAATATTTATGAAAGAAATTGGAATAATCTTGATAATAAAGCAATAGACATCTTGGTTGAGAAAGGGCCTATATGAGAGGACAAAAAAATGGCATACCATCTAGATGATGCAGGAAGACAGTTTTTCATATGCTCATTATCATAGGAAATTAAGCAATGAGAAGGAACATGATTGAAAGTGGCTAGTTTATTCAATAGATGTCGACAAAGTTTTTTGCTTCTATTGTAAGGTCTCCAAGTATAGCATTAGCAGGATGCAGGAATCAGAGATCCTTAGCACATGATGGATTAGGACATTTTTACATAATATTTATAAATTATTTGATACATATACTGATTTTGGGTGCATTTAAAGTGTTATTGGTAAAATTTCACATATGTGTATATTGATTTTTATTGTTTTGATGTCTACATTAAGGGCCCCGGGTTTTAGTCTCGCCCCGGGCCCCCAAAATCTCAGGACCGGCCCTGGTACCAACTAGGAAATTTTTATGAGATGACATATAATTAAGTGAAGAAAACGAGGTTTGAGTATCATATCATGGTACCGTCTCATATTAAATGATATGCTACTATGTGTCATGTATGACAATAAATGAAGTCATCGCATGCCCTTTGTTTCTCCTCCAAGGAAAGGCGGCTAGGGTTTCTGCCTCCCGTCGGCGGCACCGCCGATCTCCCATGTCTCATGTGGCCTTAGGGCCATGGGTGTGCAGTGGATCCCGGTCCTTATCGGCGGGAGGGCTCCGTTTTCACGTGCTTCTTCAAGTTTGATTTGTGTCATGCTCAAGAAGACAACGCGGTGACGGCTTCTTGAAGATGGAATAAGATTCTCCCGTCTAGCCCCCGTCTCGTTGTGTCTAGCATCATCAGAAGACGTGTGGAGGTGTGTCTCCGGCGGATGTCATGGGATTTGTTTGGTGGTTGTCTTTGGTGGATCCACATGGATTCGGTTTTTGTTCGTCTTTGTTCATGTGTCTGCAGGTTGGATCCTTCCGATCTAAACTTGTCTTTATTGGTGGTGGTTGCTGCTCCGGTGTGTTGGTCCTATGGGGCCTTAGCACAACGACTTTCCGACTGTCTATTACAACAAGTTGTGCCCGGCTCCGGCGAGGGAGGGGCGATAATGGCTGCGCATCTTCGGCTCGCTTCACTGCTTGTAGTCCTCGCTAGGTGGTCTATGAATCTGGATGTAATTTTTATTATTTCTTGTATTCGTTGTACTGTCATGATTGAGGATGAATAGATCGACAGTTTCTCGCAAGAAATAAATAAATAAATAAAGTCATATGTGATACCAATATACGATACTATGCACTCTGTACTGTAGGGCGCATTAAGAAGCTCGCTAGCTTCCGTTTATGCCAGCTTCTTACTGGAGCCAGCCGCAAGCAGCTTCTTCGAGGAGCCAGACAGAGATTGTTCGGCCGTGTGAGGCAGCGCTCCAGCTCAGTCAGCATGGGCTCCAGCCCAGGAAGGTAGATTGGGCCCTTACGGCTGGTGCCAGGGCAAGCTATTGATGTCCCAGTTATGCTAGGGCGCAAGCCTATTTTTATCGTCCCCTCTCGTTAGGGTTCCTATCCTCTCAGGCGGCAGCGAAAAACCCCACCGTAGAGACCATCGTCCCCTCCCTCCGGCCATCTCCTCTCCGGCGGCTGGGGTCGTGGACCTCTGGTACGACTGGGGAAGACGCTGGAGGTTAGGGATCCACCGCCCGCGGAAACTTCTCTCGGGCGAGAGATCTGATGGATACAGGCGCGTCTAGCTCGGGCTTCAAAACCGATCTGGAAGCCATGATGAAGGAACTAGGGCTCAATGAGGAAACCCTGGAAGATGTGATCATTGAGGAGGAGGAGTTGCTGGCTGAAGCTACTAGGTGGATGGCCATGGCACGCGTCCACACGAACAAGACGTATAGTCAGTACTAGTTCTTCCGGAATATGCGAGTGGCCTGGGATTTGGCACAGGAGGTGAAGATTAGACCACTTGAAGAAAATCTTTACATGCTACAGTTTTCGTGCCTGGGTGATTGGGAGCGAGTCATGCAGGAGGGGCCATGGGCTTTCAAGGGCAAGGCTGTCGTGATTGCCCCCTACGATGGTTTCACACGACCATCAACAATAGGCCTTAACAAGCTACATATTTGGATGCAGATCCATGACCTCCCGGATGGTTATTTCTCCAAGGTTAAAGCTCTATCAGCAACGGTGGGAGAGTTCATATATGCTGAACCCAAGTCCCCTGATTTTGAAGGAAATTTCTGTAGGGTGTGTGTCAAGATAGTAACCCCTCAAGAATGCGGTGTTGTTGGTGGTCAAGAGGAAGCAAGAGATTACCAGGGAGATCTTTCGGGTGAAAGTCGAGAGGCTGCCGGACTGGTGTGCAGTTTGTGGTCATCTGGGCCATCTGTTCAAGGAGTGTGGGGATGGGGTTCATCCCCCAAGCAAGCTTGTCTTCAAAGATCTACATGCCACCTGGTTCAAGGGGCGGGAAGAGGCCCTGGTGAAGGCGGAGGCACTCAAGGAGGAAGAGGACGAGGACGTGGGGGCCGTGTAGGCCGAGGCCGTGGGAGAGGCACAAATGATGATTACATGGATGCAACTGAGTCTGAGACAGAACAGATGGATACTGACGGGCATGACCCAGATACCAACCGTAGGAAGAGGGGTTCAGTGGACTCGAAGGTACTGTTGAACTCGAGTATGTCCTTTGTTGATTGTGCAAACCAGCATCTACTCCTCACAGGGCCAGGGATGCCCCAAAGCCCATCAACCAAACAGGAGGCGAAGAGTACTAAGGCGACAGCACCAGCAAATGACAAAAGCAAGAACTCTAGGACAAACAAAACAAATGATGCGCGTGTGGCGGGCCTCCCAGGGGGTCGCGCCTGGTGCAATGAGTTTACTCGTGTGGAACTGTCGCGGGGTTGGAAAGCTGGCGGCAGTTCGAGAGCTTCATGGTCTCACGAGGCAATTTGCCCCCTCTATTTTATGCATCATTGAAACTTAGATAGAGGGTAGTAGAGTTGAAAATCTAGCTGGTACTTTAGGATACAATAAAAGTTACGCTGTTAGTAGCTCTGATAGGAGTGGAGGCCTTGGAATATTCTGGAATGATGAAATAAAGATCGAAGTTTTAGGTTACTCGAAGTATCATATTGATGTGCTTGCTAATGAACTTGTGGACTTCCCTGCTCGCTTCACTTTTGTCTATGGGGAAGCACAAGTAAATGAGAGGCATTTGACTTGGGATATGCTCTGAAGCATAGTTGGAGCGAATGATATACCATGGGCAGTCATTGGAGATTTCAATGAAGTACTCCATGGCTATGAGCATGATGGAGTAGGGAATCGGAGTCAGGAGAAGATGGACGGATTCCGTGATGCTCTTGATACTTGTGGGCTAACTGACATTGGGTATGAAGGACCATGGTGGACTTTTGAAAAAAAGGTTGCTGGGGGCACTTATACACGTGTTCGGCTAGGTAGATGTGTGGCAAGCCCGTCGTGGCTGTTGGCGTTCCCTGGTGCAAGACTTGAGCACAAGTTAGCTGCTAGCTCGGATCATTCGCCGTTGCTTCTTCATCTACTTGAGTTGCATGCATGCAGCTGGGCCCCGTGAAGCTTTAAATACGAGGTGTGCTGGGAACAAGACCCGGATCTCGAACATGTGATTACGCAGGGTTGGCAGAAGCAACAAGGCGGTTCGGTGGAAGCAGTTCGAGACAAACTGCTGTGGTTGTCGGCTGACCTATCTAGGTGGGAGCGCTCACATTTTGGCAGTATCAAGCGGGAGATAGCAGCAGTAAAAAAGGCGTTGCATGATATGAGGTCTGCACCAAACCGAACTAGCCCGACACACGCAGAGCTTAAAATCGCAGATCATCTGGTTGAGCTGTTCCACAGAGAAGAGATCATGTGGAGGCAGAGGGCAAGATTGGAGTGGCTGGCACATGGCGACAAAAGTACGTATTTCTTCCATTTACGTGCTAGTCGGAGGCGGAGGAAAAATCAGATAAAAGAATTGCAGCGGTCCGATGGTGAGATGACACACGATAGGGATGAGATGGAGTGTTTAACAAACGAGTTTTACAAGGATTTGTACACATCGGAGGGTGTGAACAATATGGAACAAGTCCTTGATACAGTACCAACCAGAGTGACACCGGAGATGAATGACACTTTGAATGCGCCCTATAGTCAAGATGAAGTGAAGAAAGCACTATTTCAAATGTTCCCACTTAAAGCCCCAGGGCCGGATGGCTTTCCCACTCATTTCTTCCAGCGAAACTGGGGCATATGTGCCGAGGAAGTAACCAAAGCGGTGTTGCAGATAGTTGAAGGCAAGGAGTCCGCAGAAAGCATCAATGAAACGGTGCTGGTGTTAATTCCTAAGGTAAAAAACCCCACCCGTCTGTCTCAGTTTAGACCAATCATTTTATGCAATGTCTTCTATAAGATAGCATCAAAGGTGATATCTAATCGTCTGAAGTTAGTGCTACCTGATATTATTTCGGAAGAACAATCAGCTTTTGTTCCAGGCAGATTTAACACCGACAATATCATCACTGCCTATGAATGCCTACACTTTATGAAAAGGAATAAAGCAAAAAAGCACCAAGCGTGTGCACTGAAACTTGACATGATGAAAGCATACGACAGAGTGGAGTGGCCGTACCTTCAGGCCGTCATGTTAAAGCTGGGTCAACATAGTTATGAACATGGTGACGACAGTTGATTTTTCAGTCATGTTCAATGGCAAGAGACTTGAGCAATTTAAACCATCACGAGGAATCAGACAGGGAGACCCAATATCTCCATACTTGTGCTTATTGGCAGCAGAGGGCCTTTTGTGCCTACTTAAATCTAAAAGTGAGACGTCATCCAATATTGAAGGTTTACAAGTTGCACCTATGGCGCCACGAGTAAACCATCTCCTATTTGCTGATGACAGCCTGCTGTTCTTCAAGGCAAACAGTGTGGGTGCTACTGAGGTCAACCAGGTGCTGGACATCTATAGTCAGGCAACGGGGCAGCGTGTGAACTATGCAAAATCATCAATATATTTCAACAAGGGTG
Source organism: Triticum dicoccoides (assembly GCF_002162155.2). Taxonomy (NCBI): domain Eukaryota; kingdom Viridiplantae; phylum Streptophyta; class Magnoliopsida; order Poales; family Poaceae; genus Triticum; species Triticum dicoccoides. The sequence goes on from NC_041385.1 coordinate 762,859,517, forward strand.
TGCCAGATAGTGTACGACATGACATTAAGAGTGTGTTTAATGTGCCCAATGAGACTCTGAACGAGAAATACCTGGGTATGCCTTCAGATGTGGGTAGCTCTAAAAATGGGGCTTTTAAATACTTGAAAGATCGCCTCTGGAGCAAGGTACAAGGACGGATTGAGATGACGTTATCCTCGGCAGGAAAGGAGGTGCTTGTCAAATCAGTGGCACAAGTTGCACCTGTTTTCTCCATGCCTTGTTTTAAGCTACCCCGAGGTATTTGCGAACACTTGAATTTGCTTATTCGAAGGTTTGGGGGGGGGGCAAGGAAGGTAAACAGAAACCACATTGGGTCTCATGGGAAGCAATGACACAGCCAAAATCCATGGGTGGTCTTGGGTTCAAAGACTTTGAATTATTCAATTTGGCAATGTTAGCAAACACTACAAAAAAAAGACACATCCGTGACATTTTGGGCCGAACGAAATTTTTTTCTGTCATACATATGACACTTCTATGACGATAATTGTGACAAAACCCGGTATGATCATAGATGTGGTGGGCTCCTAATTCTATGACAAAAAATCATGACAGAAAATGGGCTTTTCGTCCTGGGCGGGCCGGAGACGCAGCTGCATGACATTCTTTGGGTCATCCATGACGGATAAAACCATGGTAGAAGCGAGGGGGAGGAAAATTTCGGGGAGTTGCCGGTTATGGTGGGAGGTCGGGGGCGGAGCGATGCGCGTTTCTCTCGTACGTACACGCGTGTGTGCGAGGCGTTGGCTCTAACTAAAGCCGAGAGAGGCGTTGGGCTCTAACTGAACCCGAGCGATTGCACTGCAGGCTACGCGTTACTGAACCCGAGCGATCGATCGATGGCTGTTAACTGAACCCGATGGAGCGATTTCTTTGCTACTGCTGCTAACTGAAGCCGATCGATGCTGCCTCTGGGATGAACAGTGAGC
>NC_041385.1:762861106-762880163 GCF_002162155.2 Triticum dicoccoides
TTCGACCGTAGCACTCCAACACAAGTTCGTTTCGTCTGTTTTGCGGTACGCCACACCCCTCCCGATGAACAGGACCCCCGTTTCGACCGTAGGAGGTCTATTTCGTCCGTTTTGCGGTACGCCACACCCCTCCCGATCAACAGGACCCCCGTTTCGACCGTAGGAGGCCCGTTTCCTCCGATTTGCGGTACGCCAGGCCCATCCCGATCAACAGGACCTCGTTTTGAATGTGGCCGGTCGAACACAAGGCCGTTTCCTCCATTGTGCGGTACGCCAGGCCTCGTTTCCATCGCATGTTCCATCCAAGCCCTCCCGATGAACACGACCATGCATTCCGTTCCGACCCAGCCGGTTGGCTCCCCATGAACACGACGACGACGCTGTTTCTCTGTTCCGACCCAGCCATGTACGTATGCGCGAGTAGGCATTCGAGACCCTGCCCGTATGTACGTATGTGGCCGTATTTTCTTTCTTGCACCCTCGCCGATGTACGTACGTGTACATGCTACGTGCGCGCCTCTACTCCGACACGTGTGCGTCTCTACATCGACCAGTATATATGTACATACAAGTTCACGACCAGAATGACAACGCTACGTACGCTTCGAACAGGTGGGTCCCGACTGTCAGGCAGTTCCTTGCGTGCGAAAATGTAGCTGGTGGGTCCCAGCAGTCAGAGGGGCGAATCGTTTTTTCGCCCGGACGCACTTCCTTTGTGTGCGAAGATGTAGCTGGTGGGTCCCAGCAGTCATGGGGGCGAATCATTTTTTTTGCCCGGACGCACTTCCTTGCGTGCGAAGATGTAGCTGCTGGGTGCCAGCAGTCAGGGGGCGAATCATTTTTTTTTTGCCCGGACGCACTTCCTTGCGTGCGAAGGTGTAGCTGGTGGGTCCCAGCAGTCAGGGGGAAACATTTTTTCCGCTAAATATGGTGGCCCGTCCGGTGGTCCCCGCTGTCAGGTGGAGGAATAATTATTTTGCGTGTAATAAGGAGGCACTTCCTTGCTGCGGCCGTGGACCCAACTGTCAGCCTCTCCACGTACAGTCCACATCCGATGGAAGCCGTTCCTTGACCACGTTGACCACGCCACACCGAGAGCACCAGGGCGGTGGACAACGGCGAGGCCTAGGAAGGGGACGACGCGGAACCGGGGAAGACACGGCAGTGGATGCCCACGCGTAGAGGAGTACGAGGGTTCACTGGTTCGCTGCGGTGTGAGGTTGCCGTCGCCACAGAATAACAGGGGGTGTGGGTGAGTAGAGGGATGGCCTGGTCAGTGGTGGGAATAGTAGGAGGCGGTGATGCCTCCGCCGCATCGCAGCCGGCCACGGGAGGCAGGAGCACGAGGCACGACCGGCGCTGGTTTGGACGGCTGGAGCAAGAAGACCAGAGGTTGAAGAAGCACTACGGCCATTGGATGGACATCGTATGGTCACTGGAGCTAGAATAGTGCATATTGACTAAGTTGACAAAGCCCTCCGTCCCCGTCAACTTAGTAGGCCCACAAGTCAGCCTGCCACTATACTGGGTCCCAGCTAATAGGGGGAGTATTCATTTTTTGTGTGCGTAATGAGGCACTTCCTTGCGTACGAAGATATAACTGGTGGGTCTGAGCTGTCAGAGCCGGCCGCGGGGAGGAGGGAGCAGGCAGTCCCGCCGGCGCTTGTTTGAGCGGCTGGAGCAGGAAGAGCAGAGATTGAAGAAGCACGACGGCCGTTCGATGGCCATCCAACAGTCACTGCTTGTGCATCAACCTTTTTTTAGGAAAGCCTCAAATCTGTGGAAAACAGCATACAACCCATCTGCCATTATTTTTAATAATTTACAGCCCATTTGCTAATTCTTAAGGTTTTTTTGGAGCCCATATTCTTTTTGTTAGCATTACAGCCCATATTGTGGCCACGGTTAAAAACTTATACGAAATTTTGCATATTACGGTGCGGTCCGAACTGTTTTTAATCCCGAAATTTCGACTCACATTCAAACCGATTTTAAGAATAAATGTATATCAATATAAAATCCAACAAATTCTCCACGCATAAAAATTAATGTAATTTAAAATCTTGAAATGAAAAAATATATTTGAAACTAACTGCCGGTTTGATGTGTTTTAAAAATGTACAGCCCATTTCTCATTACTGATGGGCCATTTTCTCGGCCAGCCGAATGAAAGCTCTCCTTGTCTTGAAAGATTTGCAGCCCAACAGGCCTGACAAAGCGACTTACTTGGCAAATCACAAAAAAACTGGGTTGTGGCTGTGGACCCAGCTATCAGCCTTTACACGTACAGTACTCTCCCGATGGAATATCGTTGACCACATTGACCACGCCGCGCCGAGAGCACCAAAGAGGTGGACAACGGCGAGGCCTAGGAAGGGGACGACGCAGAGCCGGGGAAGACGCGGCAGTGGATGCCCACATGGAGAGGAGTACCAGGGTTCACTGATTCGGCTGCGGTGTGAGGCTGTTGTCGCCGCAGGGCCTGGCTAGCGGTGGGAGTAGTAGGGGGCGATGAGGCCTCAACGGCAGCACAACCGGCCACTAGAGGCAGGAGCAGGCGGTCTCCCCGGTGCTGGTTTGGGTGGCTGGTGCAAGAAGATCAGCGGTTGAAGAATCAGCAGGACCGTTCGATTCAAATCCAACAGTTACTGCTGCTAGAATTGTTTGTTGACTAAGTTGACAAGCCCTGCGTACACGTCAACATAGTAGGCCCACAGGTCAGCCTCCCAACCGGTGCGCCCCAGATGTCAGTGGGAGGAATCAGTTTTTTTTGCGTAATAAGGAGGCATTTGTTTGCGTGCGGCCAGGCCAGCGGAGGGAGTAGGGTGGGCCGGGGAAGCCTGCGCGGCATCACAGCGGGCCACAAGAGGAGGGAGCAGGCAGTCCCGCCGGCGCTAGTTTAGGCGGCTGGAGGAGGAAGATCAGAGATTGAAGAAGCACGGCGGCTAGAATCATGTTTTCACTGACAAAGCCTTGGGTAAACAAGTCAACCTCGAAATCTGTGGCGTGTACAGCCCATTTGCTATTATTTTTATAATTTTTACTCATTTTATAATTCATATGGAATTTATTGCAGCCCGTTTTCCATTTTTAGAATTGTCGGCCATTTTCTGGTCAGTACCAGGGTCAAAAAATTAACTAAATATGTGGGAAGTTTTTGCTGGGGAACGAAATATCCTTAATCCAAAAATTAATAGCCATACTAAAACAAATTTAAAAATAAGTTAGTACTATGTCATGTTAAATCCAATGAAATATGTATAAGATATCAGTGAAGAACAAAATTCAAAAAAAACTAATATCCCATTTGCTCGTCTTAAAAGATTTGCAGCCCAGTAATTCGGAGAAAACAAATAGGCCTAGCTTGGGTATTCTTCAAAAAGAAATACTGGGCTACCTATTTTCCCAAAGAACTGGTGCATGAGCATTTAGCTTTATTTATTTATTTACTTATTTATGTTTAGGGGACCATGAGCATGTACCTGGGCCGGATTCATGTGACAGCGTCCCTTCCAGTTAACTATGGGCTTCTCTATTGGGCCTTCATTAGTGGGCTGCATGTTATCAACAAGTGGAAAATGTGTTCCGTACGAAAAATAGTATGAGGTACGTACGGTACGGGGTACTAAAGGATCGAACCGTGCAACGACTTCCAAAACATTGTGTTTATCGTTCTAACAACACATTTATATTCCACCAACAGACGAAATATACTACTGATTGTACATTGAAAACAGCAGCAGCAGCAACCAGGGCTGGGGGTGCAACAGAAGCAGTAAGCAGGTCAGAAGAGTGAAGACGCAGCTCTCTCTTCCAAACCAAACACCAGCCATCATTACAAAAGGGCTACCAAAAAAGAACAAGTGTATGCATCAAACTAAATAAAGATCCTACTACACCAAGTGTACGCATCTAACTAACTAGCTCAGTTAGACGTTACTATTTATTAAGCTGTGGAGATTGGCTGACGACTTGAACCAGATGGGTGCCTGACGGGGGAAACTCCAGCCAGCAGGTCGAAGTCTGATACTTACGACCCTCTCTCCTACTTTGGGCTGCAGAGCGTGGCGGCACATATCAGGGTATGGTGCATGTAGAGACGCATGGTACGTTGTGTACACACAGTTTTACCTGATGAACGAAACCGCACTACAATCATGATCCTTGTCGTCGGTTATCTCCTGGTTAATCGGATAATTCAGGCCGATAAACAAAGAGCATGTGCCAAGGCTACTTACCAGCCTCCAGTCAAAAATTCCTGAAGGCCCAGAGAAGTTGGGATCCTGCTCAAAGACCTTACAGTGACTGTGATTGTATTCCGCGAAACAACACGTCCGGTACGTGCGAACGATCATCAATCTTTCGCCATCGTCTGATCGAGCCAGGAACCACCTGCAACTGCCATGCCGCTTTTCTTTGAAAGGTTCTGGGATTAGGAAGGGTAGGGACACCAGGCGGCCTACAACATCATATCAAGTTGGAGTCAAATAAAAAAGGGCTCTTGATTTAGTCAATCTTAAGAACAGCATGTTATGAGCATGAATATTTTTTCAGTAAATGTTGACTTTAATATAAGCAAGCCATCATGATATCATAGGAAAGTAACATACTGTTATAACAGCCGTTTGTAGCGATGACTGGAGTAGGCCAGCAATACGTCCAGCCATAGAAGGAGTCGACAACGTAAATGAAGCCCTTGTGTTCAATGGCATCAGAGAACCATGGAGGATGTATGATCCTGCAATGGACGTGCAGATTTATCCACTTACTGCAGTGACCTGTCAGATAGGCGAGACCGCGGTTGAAGAACGCAATTAGCCTGAAATCTTTATAATTCCCAGATCTTGTGGGCACTTGGCAGATTACAACCTTGAGCAAATCAAACTTGGTATCATGTTGGCTACTGTAAGATTCCGAGTATTCTGGGCCGCGGTGCCAAAGCAGTGCAGTGTTAATCGAAGGAAGGGGGATCAATCGCCGGGTGTAGACCTCCACGAGCATCCAGCTACCGCGACCGTCGACGAGCACCATCCAAGACGTGTTCATGCCGACCCAGTACATACCGTTAATGTAGCTGAGGCTAACGGGGATAGGATCGCAGTGAAGGGGGTTGATGCTTGCCACCCTACGATCGTTATGTTGCGTGACACGCCGTTTCTAAAGATCAGGCGACATCAGCAAGCAAGGAGCTGGCTTAAAAAGCTCCGGCCTGAGGGCTTTGAGTAAACGGTACAACCCCGACGAGCATGCGGCGAGCGGCATAGTACTGAGATTGTCCACACGTGAAACAATGATCTTGATTACCTCTGTAGGGAGCGAATTCCAGCCACACTCTTTCGGCAGACGCTGCTCGGTTCTGCCATTGTTAGTGCTTGGGTTTCAGATGAGGGGGGGAGGCGCCTTAGCGGGGATGGAAGCTTGGACGAGATTATGTGCGGACAAAGATGGAGAAGCGAATATATGCTGCGGGAAGTGGACAGGTGAAGATGACTACAACACGCCGCTTGACTTACGAGACACATACCAGCAGCGTAGGGTCATGTCGATGGCAGACAACTTGCTTGAGTGATCACAATACTGGTACTCCCTACAGTACCTACTACAGTACTATGCCCTAACTTGCTTGAGTAGAGTTGTAGAGTAGGACTCTGCTCTACTACTAGCATCGGAGGAGTAGTATATTCTAATCTAAGATAGTTACAAACTTCAATGCCCGAGCGTGGAACGACTACGAACCGTGCTCAAATACCGTGTCTACGTGGTGTTTGGACTTATATGCAAAAAAAATAGCAAGATGCCCGTGCATTGCACGGCACACCATTATCACCAACTCGGTTTTTTTCTCTACTCCTACTCCTATAAAAGACTCAGTTGGTGATGATGGAGGCGTGTTCAGCCGGGCGTGCAGCGGATGGTGCAGCACTATTCGATTTGTTATAAAAAACAAAGAAGAGTAGTAGAGATAGAGACATAGGGAGGAGCACGAGGTTGTGGGAGATAAGGATGAACGAGGCAAGGCCTTATCTGTAAATGTGGAGAGAGGTGCGGGTATCTTTTGTAAAATTGTCATGGTTGGCTTTCTATCCGTCGGATATAGATCGGACGGTCTATATTACAAGATGGCAGGCATACCATCATCACCAACTCGGTTTTCTATAAGAGTAGATATAGATAGATAGAGACTAGGGAGTACTAGTAAGGACACCATCTACTGCTTCGTGTACTACTCCTGCGCTCCATTCGGCGGCCGCAACGTCCCCTACAGCCACTCCATCCTGCGCTACATTCGGCGGGCGCTGTTGAAATTTGGGGAGCGCACTCTCACGACTGCTGGCAGCCACGACTTCACCGACGACGGCATCTTCCCCGACCTCGGCAACCTCTTCCTCAACGACATGGACGACAACCTCAACGCCAACGGTGCTGCTCCCGTTGCACCGTATGTGTTTCTGTCCTTCCTGTTTGAAATCGTGGTAGAATTCATGTCTCTACTATGTATCCTACTACTATGCTAGTCCACATGATTAGTTTCATCTCTGTTTTAGTCGTCGTGATTTATTTTGTGCTTATTCGGATTAAATCTCGTAGTAACTTGCTCATATATTCAACTGGCGCAATGTCCCCTACAGCCACTCCCGTTTCATGGACGGCCTGGTCGATGCCTCCAATGAGCCCTTCGTCTATTGCTATGAGTGCCCGAGGCCATTTTGGGGCTTGCCGGCGGACATGGTGCATCACCTCACGGATGCGTGCAGCGGTCACTACTGGCCCTTGGCGGAGAACATCAAGTACGAGACGTGCTACCCGTTCACCATGCCGGAGTCGCTAGAGGATCACCGCCGCCTGCTAGTCTCGGAGGAGGACGTCAGCGTCTTCCTCTTGATCGTGGGCACCGGCGAGGCCCGTGCAGGCCGCTGCCCCATCTCTATAGTGAGTGTCAGGGGCGACGCCGATGACGCTGACACTGACACGAGGCCGATGTACGGGTGCGTGGTCAGTGTTACTACCCCTCCGGGTCACGTGGGCGGCAACACCGGCCTCATCGAACTAACTTGGACTCTAGGCAGCTGGGACCATCCCGCCAATGTGGACTTGGAAAACCCATGGCATCCTTTACCCGCCGACGCGGTGGACGGGGACTCCAAGGAGGTTCACGCGGACATACACATTATCAAGTTAAATGTTGATCATTAGTCTTCGCTCAATGTAATCCGCTGTCTAAGCATGTGGAGACTTCCATGCAGGATCTTGCTCTATTAGAGTATCGCGCATGAATAAAAGTGTATTCGTTTATGGTTTAGTCTAGAATCTTCCATGTATGAATTTTTACTACAGTACTAGTGAAAGACTTACGATGAACCATTTCTTACAGTTCCTCTTCCCCCTTGCAAGTCATCCTGATTTAATCCCTCCGTCTAGGTGTATAAGGGCATGGTTAATATTACTTAATAGTATAGCTAACTCTTGACTATAAGAAAGTGCCATGTCATCTATAGCCAACATGTATAACAATCGATACTCAAAAACTAATTCTTAAAGATCATTTCTTGCAAAGCACAATAAGTGTTATTTCTTCACAAGTTTTGGATGTAGGTTGAACAGTTGAACGCTTTTGTTTGCAAAAGATACCTTTTTATCTACTTCACCCGGATGTTTGTGAGCTCTAGAGATGAAATAATATCCGAAGAAACCTATCGATACCCGTTACACATGAGATGACCCCTACATCCTTTGTCAAAATAAACAACTCCCCGATCAATGCATTTCACTCTTCGGTGCAACGCACGGGCACCTTACTACTATATCACAAAACCCAACCACTCCCAGTAATAAATGGCCTGGTAAAATAAACGGACAAGCAACCATCACATCCCCCGTCTTTTTTGCATTTCATCTCTCTGCATTTACTTTCTCCGGTTCATCTCCCACGCTCGATCCCTAGCTACTACTCCTAGGGCCAGTTCTTTTGGCGGCTTCCCCAGCTTTTCCCACAAGACTAGTCACAGTGGAGAGTAACAATAAGGCGTCTCACTCATTTATTTGGGCTTCTAAACTACTACTCCGTCCTGGTTTATTCCTCACCATTGTAATTTGTGCTAAATTTTGACCAAAGATTTAACTGATAAAATGTTACTCAAAACACTTAGGCGCGATGCATCTAGGTGTGTAAGTCATCTTACGAAAACCAAATAATCCGAAAACACTTAGGCGCTATGCATTAACTTCTACCTCGTTTCTTGTTTCTTGACATATCAACCAATAAGAGATAAAGAGTGTGCATGCTTTTAATGACTTGAGATATCAAACACGACATGCGGTGGTTAGTTCATTGCATGCAATACTATTAATTAGCAAATAAACATTAACGTTTCTCGTTTTCTCCTCCTCCTTGGTCACGGTGCACAGAGAAATAACCACAGAGAAGGAAGCTAAAAGTAAACAATCAAACGAGCATTTTTGCATTTGTTTTGCATTGAATCATTTCACAAGCTTGACTAGTGTTGTTTTTCCACTTTTACAAAAAACGCATCGTAATGTTCAAACGTGCATTTGCACGTACATAAGTAATAGTAGTACTCCCTCCGTCTAGGTGTACAAGTCTTCCCTCCTTCTTGGTCACCGTGCACAACCAAAGATGACTTATTGACCTGGACGGAGGGAGTAGCACAGTCTGCAAGCATATATCGAGAGAGATGTGTAGTCCGATAGTATATAGTAAAGTTTGTGCTATATGCACGTACTTGCAAAATGCGTAATAATACATAACCTTTCCAAACTTTCCCTTTTACATACTTAATTAAGGACGCTAAAATTCCTGAACGTTCGGGATTTATCATTTGCGTCCCAAAACTAATGAGATCGCCTTACGAAACAAAAATTATACTCCTTCTAAAAGCCACGGTGCTCGCAGGAGCGCTTGCGGCGCGCCACGAGTGACCTGGTGCGCGGCCGTTTCCCAGCGCGCTGACACAACGCCTCTTCCTCAGCCTCGCAACTCGCAAGGTGATGATTGGCGGCTTGCCGGCGGGCGATCGCGATCTCACCGGTGTGGTGATCCGGCGCCAATAGGTACTCCTCCTCGCTAGAAGCGTGCACCCGGTCCACGTACCGCCAAGCGTAGATGAGGCGCTTGGGCCTGACTGCACTCAGGGCGTCGGCACGGGCATCCTCCGCCACCCTCGCGGCCCTCGCACGAGCCTTCTGCCAAAGAACCAATTGCTTGACTCTCTCGGACGCGACATAGATCTCCCAGAAAGCATGTTGCGTGGTGCGCTTCTCTTCCTTGGACTTCTTCTCTGCCTCTATTTTGGCGCGCTCTGCTGGAGGCTAAGCCTCCCACAAGGCGACATCCATTTCTTTCCAAAGCTCCTCAAGGCTAGGGGGCTCGGCGGGCGGCATGGCGTTCTCCTCGTAGCGGGGAGCCGACGCTTCCTCCGACGCGTGTCCCGGCGAGATTGAGAATGCCGACGCGTCCACCTCAATGCGTCGCGGCCAGGAGCGGATCGCCGACGCGTCCTCCTCGACTAGTGGCGACGAGGAACAAAACAGCGACGCGTCGCATCGCAGCGAGGAGCGGAACACCGACGCGTCCTCCTCGACTAGTGGCGGCGAGGAACAGAACGGCGACGCGTCGCGTAGCGGCGAGGAGCGGAACACCAACGCGTCCTCCTCGACTAGTGGCGGCGAGGAACGGAAAGGCGACGCGTGACCGTCCGCGCGGTGCATTGAGGGGCTCCTAGGGCTTGGGAGGGGAGATGCCATGGTGGTCGACGTGAGAGGGAGGGGGAGGAGATAGCGATGAACGTGAATGTGAGGGGGAGGAGATAGCGATGTCGTGGGAGGCGCAGTATTTATAGCGAGCAATGGCACACCTACGTAAGATATGGACTGAGCTGCACTGACTTAACTGCAGGTCCAGTTGCGTCACTGACATGTGGGCCAGTACACTGCTGGGCCCTTATATCAGTGACCCAATGCACCTGAAGTTAAGTAAAAGCTATGTGGGCATATTTGTTGGAGTAAATTACGGGGGAGTGAAGGGGTGGAAATATTGCTGGTCACAACGGATTGGACAAGCGTGGGGGAGGAGAGTCATGCATGCAGATTTTTTCACACGGGGTGGAGTGGTGGGACCGCCGGAGGGAGAAGGAGAGTTTGGCAGGCATATTGTTTCCACACATGGAGAGGAAAAGATTTGGAGACGAACGGGCTTCCTGCAGGTATGGGGAACTGTGCATAATAAGTCATCTTGCATGCCGGGCTAGGTATAGTCTCAAGTCATTAAAAACATACACGCCCCACACATGTTCATATTTCAAGGTGCACTAAATTATTGCATGCAATGATTAAGGCTGGCCATCATGGTGGTATCTTAGCTGGTACACGGGAATAGCAAACATGCTGATGTGGCAAAGAATTAAATAAGAGAGGGGGGGTTAGACTAACTAGTGTTCATGCATGCATTGGTAAACACATTTTTTGTGAAGAACGACAACATTAGTTGAGTACTTTTGCAGACTTCAAAAACTATTCCACCGCCTCTACTATCTTGCTAAGAGTAGGTGAAATTTTTGAGTCGAGCCCTTTAAACTAGAAGGGAGGTAGTGGTACTCTAATAGCTAGGTGTGTAAGTCATCTTAAGAAAACCAAATAATCCCAAAACACGTAGGTGCGGTGCATTAACTTCTACCTCGTTTCTTGTTTCTTGACATATCAACCAATAAGAGATGAGGGTGTGCATGCTTTTAATGACCTGAGACTATCAAACATGACATGCGGTGGTTAGTTCATTGCATGCAATACTATTTAATTAGCAAATAAACATTAATCTCTCTCGTTTTCCCCTCCTCCTTGGTCACGGTGCACAGCCTAAGATGACTTACTCACCTAGACAGAGGGAGTATCAACATTCACAATGTCAAATCAATATTTTTACACTCATTATAAAACGTAGTTCTTATACTCATTATAATCAGTATTGTAGATATTGATATTTTTAGTATAAATTTGGTCGTGGGATTTCATTGATGCATGTCAAAGCGTGGAGGAAGCGGAGCTTAGGGCTTGCATTGCCGGTCTCTACGTAGGTATTTCTCTTCATAATCCTGTAATTTTAGAGACTGATTGCGCTTTTGTGGTAGCGTCTCTTGCATCGGGGGACTATGACAGTTCTGCTATGCGTGACCTGAAGATGAAAGCATTGAGCATCTCGAAGTTGATCAACAATCTTCAATTGTCAAAGATTAGCCGTTCGGCCAATAAGGTGGCACACTTAATCGCTAAGTATAGCTTTGACAATAGATTAGATGGTATTCTTGTAAATAACGTACCGCCCTGTGTGGTGAATATTGTATCGAATGAGTGTACTGGTGTGGCTTGTTAATTAATATAAGGTGGTGTTTCAAAAAAAGTATATATTTGGTCAAACACTTTGCAAATGGTTGACGAGAGTAAAAAGGACCAGAGGGAGTATCATGCATGCAGAGTAGGCAAAAAAATTGCTCATTTTTAGCCGGTCAAAGTCTCAAAGGGCGCGACCGCATGAGGGAGGCGAAGGTCGTGGGAGGTGCGACGGTTGACGGAATTAAGTGAAGTTACATCCATGCGCCGGCATGGCGTGCGAACAGGCAGAAGCTATACCGTCAGGCCTACGATATGGGTCTAGTAGACATGACATCTAGTGGGTCCCGCATAGTTCTCGAGAACTCTTTGGGGGCTTGCAGCCATTTATCCACCGGGCAAGCCAGCAACCCCACACTGTTCGCACACCCTACTCATCCCCGTCTTCTACTCTATCTCACAACAGTTCACTCCCAGTCGTCCCATCCTTTCACATTAGTTCGCTCCCAGTTTTGCGGGGTACAACAGTTCAACTTCTCCTAACCCTCCTCCAAAATCCATGGCCTCTCAAATCTCCATGGTCGCCGCCGAGTACCAGGTTAGAGCCATCACTGGCAATCAGTTCATCGTCATCTACACACGTGGATCCGCGACAGTGAAAGCATGGCTTGCTCGCTTCCTACGCATGTTCAATAGTTCAACGGATGAGTGGGTCGTTGGGCTAGATGTTGAGTACACCACAGTCCTGGGACAATAGAAGGATCTAAAGGACGAAGAGAGGAAGAAGCCCGCCGTAATCTAGGTTTGCGTACATAACGTTTTCTTGGTCTACCACATATGCCATGCCGACGTTGAGTGCCAGGATTTTAAGAACTTCCTCAAGGACAAAAGAGTGAAATTCGTTACTGTAGGCTTTAAGAACAACAAAGAAGTCCTGCGTCGGATAGGTCTCATTGTAGGCCAGTCCTTCGATCTCCAGAAGGCAAGCCCGGTGTCCTCCTCTCAACCTTCAATGCTAACCCTGGCAGCAGCCATGATTGATCCTTCGTACGCTAAACTGAAGAAACCTCATCACGAGTTTCATCATGCATGGGAGTCAAAGACATTAGATGAAGATCACATCCTGTACGCAGCAATGTATGCCTACCTTTGTTTAAATATCTACATGGGTTGGATGAAGAAGCAGAGCCCAGTGTCCGGTTCAAGCAAAGAAGCGTTGGCGAAGAGGAAGAGGAAGAGGGACGAGGACGAAGTCGAGGACGTGGACTCGGATTCCGAGTAGGTGGCAGTGTCGTCGCTCATGCTGGTTCTACTGCAGTGTCAAGCTGCCTAGTTGCTTAGTTTATTTTCAAGGGTGTGTTGTGTTGAGGCCCCAGCGGAACTATGTTTATGTTCTTTCTCGTTATTTGAACTGTTTAGTACGTAGAGTAGTACTAGTACTATGTCTTACTACTGTTCTTCTTGTAGTTGGTACTACTGCTCGTACCTTCGTGTTCCCACTGTACTTAATACGTTCGTACTAGTAGTATAATTTGGGTCAGTCGATTTGTGAAAGAAGTTCGACGGAGTGAAGGAAGAAGACGGCAGAAGAGGTGGAAGAAGCCCTTCTAGCCATCCATGTTGCATCAAACAGCTCACATGAGTTGACTGACCCAAATTGCTCCTTCAGATTACAGGATCCACGTGGCATTCAAGGTCTCGAAGGTAGATTCCGCGTCCGCACACGGTTTGCGGGCTCGACGCGCGCGCGACCGGCTTCCACCGCGACAGCCACCATGCACGCCTCCTCCGCGCGGGCGGAGACGACAATGACATGCTAGTTCCTCCTTGTCGTCGTGCTGGAGCACGCGCTCGTCCTCCTCTTTGTACGCTGCGTGCATAGACGCGGCTCCACCAGCTTCTCTCGTGCTTGGCAGCGCGGCGGCATGGCGAGGAGGGACTGCAGACGAGCTGAGCGGGCAAGCCTTCGGCTTCATGGCACAGGGATGGCAGCGACATGGCGGTGATGGGCAAGAAATTGTTGGCCGGAGCAGGCAGGCACCGGCATGCGCAACAGCGGCGGCGGCATATTGATGAGTGCGCGTATGGGAGCTTACTTTAGTTTTATATGAGGTTGGTCAAACTTAAAAGAAAACCGTACTAGTACACGTAAACATTAGACTTAGGCAGCGCTTTTATTAAAAAAAAATTGAAGTTAGTACCACAGCCACGATACGGAATCCTGTGCAAGCACGTGAACCGCGGCCGCGCGGTCGATTGAATGGTGCGTCACCGTGTCGCGCTCGAAGGACATCCACCGAACCTTTTTGTGTGTGTGAAAACAATCCTCGAATATTACTCAACTTTTTTTTCCTGGGAAAGTTCTTGACGCTGCAATATTTCCATATATTTGAATTTAGCTCCAGTTTGTTTTTATTTGGATTTGGATTTTTTAGGTGCGCCCTAGTTTTTTTTAATACTTATTTTGTGTGTGTGACTGAGAGAGAACGTGTGTATGTGTCCATATGTGTGTTGTGGCGGAAGGGCAATGTGAAGACGGTGTGCGTGTGATATAGACATAGAGAGGTGTGAATGTGCAAACGATCATGCATGAGTGAGACATAGACAGATGCCGATATGTTGTGTATACATCAGAGAACGGTATTCTAGTTTACTTGTGTGTGTGTGTGAGAGAGAGAGAGAGGGGAGAGAGAGAGAGAGGAGCATCCGTAACACAACAACCATCTCTCTCAATTCGTCCGTCCCTCGCACGATCGCATGCAACATATGCATTAACGCGCACATTTTGACACCCTAACTCGGCCCCTGCCCACCTCATGGCCCGCGTAATCTCTTCGTGAATACCCATTTCTCTCCTTAGGTTTGTTTTCGCTCAATATCTGACACACACACACACACCCACACCCGCACACACACACACACGCACGCACGCAGCACAACACACACACACTCCCCCGAGCACACGATTCATCCCCATCCAAGGTTATACGGCGACCGCTCTCACTTGTGCTTCTTTGCACCCCAACATGCACAACACCTCAATCTTCAAAGAGGGCATCGAGCAGATCGAAGACGGCGACCACACCACGCTAGAGAATGCGGGGTCATTTGGAAGCAGGGTGATGTGACGACGGCTGACTGACTCCTCCCCCCACCCTCTCTCTCTCTCTCTCTCTTGCACAAAATTACCAATCCCTCTCTCCCCGCACAAAATTGTCAATACCTCAACCCATGAGATCCTTCCCCTCTCGTCCATGTTTTTTCAGCTCTCTCATCAAACATGTTGTCTCTTCTCCTTCCACGTATACAGAATCACGTATATTACATGTCTCCATCTTTCTCACAGACCTAACTTCTTCCTCTCTCTTTCTCTTTCTCTCTCTCTCTCTCTCTCTCTCTCTGTGTGTGTGTGTGTGTGTGTGTCTCGTTAGGTTTGTCTCCTACTCTCTCGTCCACATACATATAATCTTTCCCGCCCTATCTGCTCCATCTTCAAAAGCTCTCTCTGTATGTTTCATTCACACAATGGGATATGTCAAAATGTTGCTTCTATAATGGCTGATGTAGAGTTTTGGTTATTTTTGTTGCATCCCAGAAAGTAATAACTATGAAATGCATTTAGATTCTCATTTGACCGGGATTATGTGAGTTTGAGCATGTTGTGAAGTACTATAGACCTTGTATACATCTTGGGATTCGACAATGATTGTAACTATTGAATTGTATAGACCATTACATTCGAAGTCAATAGCCTAATATATTTATTTCACAATTTCAACAAATGATTAGTTCACTACAAACTAAGAAAACAAATGTGTACTCCCTCCATTTTTATTTAAGTCCGCGTATTAGCATTGGTCAAAGTCAAGTTTTGTAAACTCTCAGAAAGCTTATAACAAAAAATATTAACATATACAATAACAAATAAATACCATTAGATTCATTATTGAATGTACTTCCACATCATACATATTTGTTATGGTAAATGTTTATATTTTTATATAAACTTGGTCAAACTTTAGGAAGTTTGACTTCAGTCAAACCTAATATGCAGAGTTTACTACTACTACTCGCTAGTTGCTTAGCCGAATCACTCAACACGCCACACTGGGAGTCCAGTCTCACAAAATTTTGAGGTCGGCGGGAAAATCTCCCACGACCCTGATTCGAGCACTGGGAAGTTACCATCATAGCCTTCGGAACAGGCCTACGTACGACGCTTGGTAGGGGGCTGTTTTCGTAACTTCAGGTTCACCCTACCCAGCCAGCCCCACCCCGGCACCCAGAGTAGTACACCTGAATACTCCCCATTTTTTATCCCCACCGCAAAATAGACTTCTCCACGGCACTGTAGCTTTCGTGCTCCTCCCCTTTACATCGGCGCACTCGTCCACTGCAGCGCATCTGCCTCATCAACGACCTCGTATGCCGCACTGGAGCCGGTCCACCGTCGTCGTCGTAGACGAAGCCTCTTCCACGGCATCGTCTTCCACGGTCTCAGATCTGCTTCCCGGAAGCCGACGCCAAGCGCAGAAGTACCACCGTCGTGGACAATGAACTGACTCCCGTTGCCGACCATGACTCACAGAGGCCGCCGCGACCATCGTTCTCCTCCTGGATTGGTAATGTGTGTATTGAATCACTTAGCAGTACATGTGCATTTCCAATTTTGTTCATACCTACCCTTCAATTTTTCTGGGTGCTATTGTTCCCGTAAAAGTAATTGGTTAGAGCCTCCATTGTCCAACAGAATATCAGCTCGTAATTGTGCGTCGCTCCTATATCGCGCTGTGCTTGGGTAGGTTTTTCATCTGCAACCAGCAGTGTGGCAAATGATGGAAAGGTTTTTAGAACTAGCAATATGCCCATGCGTTGCACGCATCCAGGTGCATTTGTATGAGTAGTTTATCTTGTGGGAGAAAAGGATGAACGAGGGAAGGCCTTATTTGCAAATCTGGAGAGGGGTATGGGTATCTTTTTGCAAAATTCCCATTTGTTTCCTTCCTATCTGTCAGATATAAATCGGACGGCCTATATTGCAAGAAAAAAAGTATAGAGAAAAAAAAGTAGACAGTAAAGGTAGTAGAGATAAATATTAAATATTAAATATTAAATAAATATAACTGTAGAGAAGAGAGTAGAGATAGCAGAGACGTCGGGAAAGGATCGCGCACGTGCGAGAAAAAGCGGTCGGGCGTGCGCTAGTTTTGGCGCGCGGTGTCTGGCGCGCTTTATAAAATCCAACGCCCTCCCACCGCTCTATGCGTCGCCACCGCTCTCTCCCCGCTCTATGCATCGCCACCGCTCTCTCCCCGCTCTTTTTCGCCTTGCCGCCGCCGCGCCACCATGCCGCCGCGTCGCCGGGAAACTTGGGGATACCGTGGCATCCGCGCGCGCCCCTCCGGCGGCTTCTCCGCCGAGATCCGGTTCCGCGGGATGCGCCTTGACCTCGGCAATTTCGACACCACCACCGAGGCCACCCGCGTATACGACGCGGCGGCATGGCGCCTCCGGTGGCCTCATAGAACATTGAACGTCCCCAACGTGCCGACGCGGGAGCGGGCGCAGGAGCTCGCGCCTCTGCCGCGGCTTAGGACCGACGAGGATCATCGTGACAACCGGAGGCGGGAGCACCGTCTCGGCATCGCCGAGATGGACGAGGAAGCCATTGCATTGTGGCGCCAACACTTCCCGCGGGACATCATCAACGAGCGCGAGTTCTACGCGCAAAGGAGGACGGAGAGGGATAAGAGGAGGGCGGAGCGAGCCGCCTATCACGAGGACAAGCGTAGGCGAAAAGCGGACGCTCAATACAACATGAGGCTAGGAGTAGCGTCGCGCTGGGAATCCGACGACGATCGGTATCTTCACGCCTACAGTCAGACGTCGGAGGAGGACATCACCGAGGAGCAGTCGGACGACGAGGAGTAGTTGAATTATCTTTTTTGTATCTATCTATGCTGAGAACTATCCTCTACTCTCTAGTATCTACTTCTCGATCTCAGCACTGTAAATGCTTTTTTAAAGCGTCGCGCATTGCGATTCTGTTGGAGATGCTCTAACATGGCAGACGAGTGCTTTAATGTTGCCTACAAGATGCGCGAGTATTACTAGTAGTATTTTTCTTGCCATGTTGAGATTTTGAAACCATGAGTGTGAACATGCAGAGGAGCAATGAAGACCAAACACGGGATATTCGGGACATCTTCAAGGAGTGTGGCAAGTTAAAGAGGAGCTGCACCAAACCTGTAAAACGAGCTTTGGTAAGTAACACCCTTTCAATTACTTTCGTTTAGCCTCGTGTTCTTCGATGTGTATATGTTGTAGTTTCTATTTCTCTTAAGCGTGGTGTTCTTCGATGTGTAATAAGAAGAGTCTTAATCGTCCTAATGCTTTCGTTTTTAACTTGATGTAGGAAGTGGGTGTTCTCGTTGGAAATATGCCCTAAAGGCAATAATAAATTAGTTATTATTATATTTCCTTGTTCATGATAATCGTTTATTATCCATGCTATAATTGTATTGAAAGGAAACTCAGATACATGTGTGGGTACATAGACAACACCATGTCCCTAGTAAGCCTCTAGTTGACTAGCTCGTTGATCAATAGATGGTTACGGTTTCTTGACCATGGACATTGAATGTCGTTGATAACGGGATCACATCATTAGGAGAATGATGTGATGGACAAGACCCAATACTAAGCCTAGCACAAAGATCGTAGTTCGTATGCTAAAGCTTTTCTAATGTCAAGTATCATTTCTTTGGACCATGAGATTGTGCACCTCCCGGATACCGTAGGAATGCTTTGGGTGCACCAAACGTCACAACGTAACTGGGTGGCTATAAAGGTGCACTACGGGTGTCTCCGAAAGTGTCTGTTGGGTTGGCACGAATCGAGACTGGGATTTGTCACTCCGTGTAAACGGAGAGGTATCTCTGGGCCCACTCGGTAGGAATCATCATAATATGCACAATGTGACCAAGGGGTTGATCACGGGATGATGAGTTATGGAACGAGTAAAGAGACTTGCCGGTAACGAGATTGAACAAGGTATCGGCATACCGACGATCGAATCTCGGGCAAGTACAAATACCGCTAGACAAAGGGAATTGTATACGGGATTGATCGAATCCTCGACATCGTGGTTCATCTGATGAGATCTCGTGGAACATGTGGGAGCCAACATGGGTATCCAGATCCCGTTGTTGGTTATTGACCGGAGAACGTCTCGGTCATGTCTGCATGGTTCCCGAACCCGTAGGGTCTACACACTTAAGGTTCGATGACACTAGGGTTATAAAGGAAGTTTGTATGTGGTTACCGGATGTTGTTCGGAGTCCCAGATGAGATCTCGGACGTCACGAGGAGTTCCAGAATGGTCCGGAGGTAAAGATTTATATATGGGAAGTCCTGTTTTGGTCACCGGAAAAGTTTCGGGTTTTATCGGTAACGTACCGGGACCACCGGGAGGGTCCCGGGGGTCCACCAAGTGGGGCCACCATCCCCGGAGGGCAGCATGGGCCAAGTGTGGGAGGGGGCCAGCCCCAGGTGGGCTGGTATGCCCCCCCAAGGGCCCAAGGCGCCTAGGGTTTGGGGAGGGGGCGCACCCACCTAACTTGGGGGGCAAGTTTCCCCTCTCCCCCCTTTGGCCGCCCCCCCAGAAGGGATCTTGGGCTGGCCACCGCCCCTAGGGTGGAACCCTAGGTAGGGCCGC
>NC_041385.1:762880459-762922743 GCF_002162155.2 Triticum dicoccoides
CTCCCCCTATATATAGTGGAGGCAAAGGGGCAGCCCAACACACGAGGTTCTTCTCCTGTTGGCGCAGCCCTACCTCTCTTTCTCCTCATATCTCACGGTGCTTGGCGAAGCCCTGTAGGGTTGCCACGCTCCTCCACCACCACCACGCCGTTGTGCTGCTGCTGGACGGAGTCTTCCTCAACCTCTCCCTCTCTCCTTGCTGGATCAAGGCATGGGAGATGTCACCGGGCTGTACGTGTGTTGAACGCGGAGGTGCCGTCCGTTCGGCACTAGGATCTCCGGTGATTTGGATTACGACGAGTACGACTCCTTCAACCCCGTTCTCTTCAACGCTTCCGCTTAGAGATCTACAAGGGTATGTAGATGCACTCTCCTTCCCCTCGTTGTTGGTTTCTCCATAGATAGATCTTGGTGACACGTAGGAAAATTTTGAATTTCTGCTACGTTCCCCAACACTGGTAACAGAGCTAGGTCTATTGCGTAGATTCTTTGCACGAGTAGAACACAAAGTAGTTGTGGGCGTTGATTTTTTTCAATATGCTTACCGTTACTAGTCCAATCTTGTTTCGACGGTATTATGGGATGAAGCGGCTCGGACCGACCTTACACGTACACTTACGCGAGACAGGTTCCACCGACTGACATGCACTTGTTGCATAAGGTGGCTAGCGGGTGCCAGTCTCTCCCACTTTAGTCGGATCGGATTCGATGAAAAGGGTCCTTATGAAGGGTAAATAGCAATTGACATATCACATTGTGTTTTTTGCGTAGGTAAGAAATGTTCTTGCTAGAAACCCATAGCAGCCACGTAAAACATGCAAACAACAATTAGAGGACGTCTAACTTGTTTTTGCAGGGTATGCTATGTGATGTGATATGGCCAAAAAGAATGTGATGAATGATATGTGATGTATGAGATTGATCATGTTCTTGTAATAGGAATCATGACTTGCATGTCAATGAGTATGACAACCGACAGGAGCCATAGGAGTTGTCTTAATTTATTGTATGACCTGCGTGTCATTGAACAACGCCATGTAATTACTTTACTTTATTGCTAACTGGTAGCCATAGTAGTAGAAGTAATAGTTGGCGAGACAACTTCATGAAGATACGATGATGGAGATCATGATGATGGAGATCATGGTGTCATGCCAGTGACGATGATGATCATGGAACCCCGAAGATGGAGATCAAAAGGAGCAAAATGATATTGGCCATATCATGTCACTTTTTGATTGCATGTGATGTTTATCATGTTTATGCATCTTATTTGCTTAGAACGACGGTAGTAAATAAGATAATCCCTCATTAAAATTTGAAGAAAGTGTTCCCCCTAACTGTGCACCATTGCAAAAGTTCGTTGTTTTGAAGCACCACGTGATGATCGGGTGTGATAGATTCTAACATTCACATACAACGGGTGTAAGACAGATTTACACACGCGAAACACTTAGGTTGACTTGACGAGCCTAGCATGTACAGACATGGCCTCGGAACACAAGAGACCGAAAGGTCGAGCATGAGTCATATGGTAGATACGATCAACATGAAGATGTTCACCGATGATGACTAGTCCGTCTCACGTGATGATCGGACACGGCCTAGTTGACTCGGATCATGTAATCACTTAGATGACTAGAGGGATGTCTATCTGAGTGGGAGTTCATAAGATGAACTTGTTTATCCTGAACATAGTCAAAAGCCATTTGCACATTATGTCATAGCTCGCGCGTTAGTTCTACTGTTTTAGATATGTTCCTAGAGAAAATATAGTTGAAAGTTGACAGTAGCGATTATGCGATTAGTAGAAAGCGTATGTCCTTAATGCACCGCTCATTGTGCAGAACCCCAAACGTCGTCTGTGGATGTTGCGAACATCGGACATACACGTTTTGATAACTACATGATAGTTAAGTTAAACAATTTAGAGTTGAGGCACCAAAGACGTTTTCGAAACATCGCGGAACATATGAGATGTGTCGAGGGCTGAAATTAGTATTTCAGGCTTGTGCCCACGTCAAGAGGTATGAGACCTCGATTTTCTTAGCCTGCAAACTAAGGGAGAAAAGCTCAATCGTTGAGCTTGTGCTTAGATTGTCTGAGTACAACAATCACTTTAATCGAGTGGGAGTTGATCTTGCAGATGAGATAGTGATGTTTCTCCAAAGTCATTGCCACCAAGCTGCTAGAGCTTCGTGATGAACTATAACATATCAGGGATAGATATGATGATCCTTGAAGTATTCGCGATGTTTGACACCGCGAAAGTAGAAGTCAAGAAGGAGCAGCAATTGTTGATGGTTGGTGAAACCGCTAGTTTCAAGAAGGGCAAGGGCAAGAAGGGATACTTCATGAAACAGCAAATCAGTTGTTGCTCTAATGAAGAAACCCAAGGTTGAACCCAAACCCGAGACTAAGTGCTTCTGTAATAAGGGGAACAGCCACTGGAGCAGAATCACCCTAGATACTTGGTAGATGAGAAGGCTGACAAGGTCGATAGAAGTATATTGGATATACATTATGTTAATGTGTACTTTACTAGTACTCCTAGTAGCACCAGGGTATTAGATACCGGTTCGGTTGCTAAGTGTTAGTAACTCGAAATAAAAGGCTACGGAATAAACGGAGACTAGCTAAAGGTGAGCTGACGATATGTGTTGGAAGTGTTTTCCAATCTTGATGTGATCAAGCATCGCCTGCTCCGTCTACCATCGAGATTGGTGCTAAACCTAAATAATTGTTATTTGTTGTTTGCGTTGAGCATAGACATGATTGTATTATGTCTATCGCAATACGGTTATTCATGTAAGGAGAATAGTGGTTACTCTATTTATTTGAATAATACCTTCAATGGTCTTGCACCTAAAAGAATGGTTCATTGAATCTCGATCATAGTGATACACATTTTCATGCCAAAAGATATAAGATAGTAATGATAGTACCACTTACTTGTGGCACTGCCATGTAAGTCATATTGGTATAAAACACATGAAGAAGCTCCATGTTGATGGATCTTTGGACTCACTCGTTTTTGAAAAGTTTGAGACATGCGAGCCATGTCTATTGGTGTATACGCATGAAGAAACTCCATGCAGGTGGATCATTTGGACTCACTTGATTTTGAATCGCTTGAGAAATGCAAATCATACCACATGGGCAAGATGACTGAAAAGCCTCGTTTTCAGTAAAATGGAACAAGATAGCAACTTGTTGGAAGTAACACATTTTGATGTGTGCAGTCCAATGAGTGCTGAGGCATGCAGTGAATATCGTTATGTTCTTACTTCACGGATGATTTAAGTAGATACTGAGTATATTTACTTGATGAAACACAAGTCTGAATTATTGAATGGTTCAAGTAATTTCATAGTGAAGTTGAAGATCATCGTGACAAGAGGATAAAATGTCTATGATATGATCATAGAGATGAGTATCTGAGTTACGAGCTTTGGCACGCAATTAAGACATTGTGGAAATTGTTTCACAATTAATACTGCCTGAAACACCATAATGTGATGGTGTGTCCGAACATCATATTTGCACCCTATTGGATATAGTGCGTACCATGATGTATCTTATCGAATTACCACTATCGTTCATGGGTTAGGCATTAGAGACAACCGCACTCACTTTAATAGGGCACCACGTAATTCCGTTGAGACGACACCATTTGAACTATGGTTTGGAGAAACCTAAGTTGTCGTTTCTTAAAAATTTGGGGCTGCGACGCTTATGTGAAAAAGTTTCAGGTTGATGAGCTCGAACCCAAAGCGGATAAAAATGCATCTTCATAGGACACCCAAAATAGTTGGGTATACCTCCTATCTCAGATCCGGAAGCAAAAGTAATTGTTTCTAGAAACGAGTCCTTTCTCGAGGAAAAGTTTCTCTCGAAAGAATTGAGTGGGAGGATGGTGGAGACTTGATGAGTTTATTGAACCATCACTTCAACCGGTGAGTAGCAGGGCACAGGAAGTTGTTCATGTGGCACCTACACCAATTGAAGTGGAAGCTGATGATAGTGATCATGATGCTTCGGATCAAGTCACTACCAGACCTCGTAGGTCGACAAGGACGCGTACTACTTCAGAGTGGTACGCAATCCTGTCTTAGAGGTCATGTTGCTAGACAACAATGAACCTACGAGCTATGGAGAAGCGATGGTGGGCCCGGATTCCGACGAATGGCTCGAGGCCATAAAATCCGAGAGAGGATCCATGACTTTGGAAGAAATACTTGATGGTCGTAAGGCCGTTGGGTACAGATGGATTTTAAAAGGAAGATAGACAATGATGGTAAGTATCGCCATTAAGAAAGCTCGACTTGTCGTTAAGATGTTTTCTGACAAGTTCAAGGAGTTGTCTACGATGAGACTTTCTCACTCGTAGTGATGCTAAGAGTCTGTTGGAATTATATTAGCAATTACTTCATGATTTATGAAATCTTGCAGATAAGATGTCAAAACATTGTTTCCTCGACGATATCCTTGAGGAAAGGTTGTATGTGATACAACCAGAAGGTTTTGTCAATCCTGAAAAACACTAACAAATATGCAAAGCTCCAGCAATCCTTCTAAGGACTGGAGTAAGCATCTCGGAGTTGGAATGTACGCTTTGATGAGATGATCAAAGATTTTGGGTTTATACAAGGTTTATGAGAAACTTGTATTTCCAAAGAAGTGAGTGGGAGCACTATAGAATTTCTGATGAGTATATGTTGTTGACATATTGTTGATCAGAAATGATGTAGAATTTTTGGAAAGCATATAGGGTTATTTGAAAAGTGTTTTTCAATAGAAAACCTGGAATAAGCTGCTTGAACATTTAGCATCAAGATCTATGAGGATAGATCAAAAATGCTAAATGGTACTTTCAAATGAGCACATTCCTTGACATGATCTTGAAGGTGTTCAAGATGGATCAGTCAAAGAAGGAGTTCTTGCCTGAGTTGTAAGGTATGAAGTTAAGAGTTAAAGCTCGACCACGACAGAAGAGAGAGAAAGGACGAAGGTCGTCCCCTATGCTTCAGACGTAGGCTCTATAGTATGCTATGCTGTGTACCGCACCGGAAGTGTGCCTTGCCATGAGTCAGTCAAGGGGTACAAGAATGATCCAGGGATGATCATTGGACAACAGTCAAAAATATCCTTAAAGGAATAAGGAAATGTTTCTCGATTATGGAGGTGATAAAGAGTTCGGCGTAAAGGGTTACATCGATGCAAGCTTTAACACCTATCTGAATGACTCTGAGTAGCAAACCGGATACGTATAGTGGAGCAACCATTTGGAATAGCTCCAAGTGGAGCGTGGAAGCAGCATTTACAATATGACCTAGAGATTTGCGAAGTACATATGGATCTTAACCCCAGAACCGTTGACTAAAACCTCTCTCACAAGCAAAACATGATCAAACCCAAGAACTCATTGAGTCTTAATCACATGATGATGTGAACTAGTTTAGTGACACTAGTAAACTCTTTGGATGTTGGTTACATGGCGATGTGACCTATGAGTGTTAATCACATGGCGATGTGAACTAGATTATTGACTCTAGTGCAAGTGGGAGACTGTTGGAAATATGCCCTAGAGGCAATAATAAATTAGTTATTATTATATTTCCTTGTTCATGATAATCGTTTATTATCCATGCTATAATTGTATTGAAAGGAAACTCAGATACATGTGTGGGTACATAGACAACACCATGTCCCTAGTAAGCCTCTAGTTGACTAGCTCGTTGATCAATAGATGGTTACAGTTTCCTGACCATGGACATTGAATGTCGTTGATAACGGGATCACATCATTAGGAGAATGATGTGATGGACAAGACCCAATCCTAAGCCTAGCACAAAGATCGTAGTTCGTATGCTAAAGCTTTTCTAATGTCAAGTACCATTTCCTTAGACCATGATATTGTGCAACTCCCGGATACCGTAGGAATGCTTTGGGTGCACGAAACGTCACAACGTAACTGGGTGGCTATAAAGGTGCACTACGGGTGTCTCCGAAAGTGTCTGTTGGGTTGGCACGAATCGAGACTGGGATTTGTCACTCCGTGTAAACGGAGAGGTATCTCTGGGCCCACTCGGTAGGACATCATCATAATGTGCACAATGTGACCAAGGGGTTGATCATGGGATGATGTGTTATGGAACGAGTAAAGAGACTTGCCGGTAACGAGATTGAACAAGGTATCGGCATACTGACGATCGAATCTCGGGCAAGTACAAATACCGCTAGACAAAGGGAATTGTATACGGGATTGATCGAATCCTCGACATCATGGTTCATCCGATGAGATCATCATGGAACATGTGGGAGCCAACATGGGTATCTAGATCCCGCTGTTGGTTATTGACCGGAGAACGTCTCGGTCATGTCTGCATGGTTCCCGAACCTGTAGGGTCTACACACTTAAGGTTCGATGACGCTAGGGTTATAAAGGAAGTTTGTATGTGGTTACCGAATGTTATTTGGAGTTCCGGATGATATCCCGGACGTCACGAGGAGTTCCGGAATGCTCCGGAGGTAAAGATTTATCTATGGAAAGTCCTGTTTTGGTCACCGGAAAAGTTTCGGGTTTTATCGGTAACGTACCGGGACCATCGGGAGGGTCCCGGGGGTCCACGAAGTGGGGTCACCATCCCCGGAGGGCAGCATGGGCCAAGTGTGGGAGGAGGACAGCCCCAGGTGGGCTGGTGCGCCCCCCCACAAGGGCCCAAGGCGCCTAGGGTTTGGGGAGGGGGCGCACCCACCTAACTTGGGGGGCAAGTTTCCCCTCTCCCCCCTTTGGCCGCCCCCCCAGATGGGATCGTGGGCTGGCCACCGCCCCTAGGGTGGAACCCTAGGTGGGGGCGCAGCCCCCCTCTCCCCCTATATATAGTTGAGGCAAAGAGGCATCCCAACACACGAGGTTCTTCTCCTGTTGGCGCAGCCCTACCTCTCTTTCTCCTCATATCTCGCGGTGCTTGGCAAAGCCCTGCAGGATTGCCACGCTCCTCCACCACCACCACGCCGTTGTGCTGCTGCTGGATGGAGTCTTCCTCAACCTCTCCCTCTCTCCTTGCTGGATCAAGGCATGGGAGACGTCATCGGGCTGTACGTGTGTTGAACGCGGAGGTGCCGTCCATTCGGCACTAGGATCTCCGGTGATTTGGATCACGACGAGTACGACTCCTTCAACCCCGTTCTCTTGAACGCTTCCACTTAGCAATCTACAAGGGTATGTAGATGCACTCTCCTTCCCCTCGTTGCTGGTTTCTCCATAGATAGATCTTGGTGACACGTAGGAAAATTTTGAATTTCTGCTACGTTCCCCAACAGTTCTCACTGTGTAGTCTGTTTTTATATTTCTTTTCCTTTTGAATTCACTTCTCCGAGTTCTGTTTATCTGGCTTCTACTAAATGGATCTAGGTTTCCCTGAGTATTGATCTAAAAAAGAAGTAACTTCATGTCAGGATGCAGTTCCTGCAAGGAGGGAAGTATGGTCAACCTCGAGATCATGTTTCCAAAATGAGGCTGGATTACACACAAGGTGCATGTTCCCTAATGATGTTGGATTAGACACAAGGTGCAAATTCCCAGATGATGTTGGATTACACACAAGCCAGGTGGAGTCGTCAGCTGTTCGTGTCCTCATGGCATTACTAAAGGCTGAAAGAAAGCATGCAGCAGCCCTTGAGAATGTAGCTGAGTTCCTGAAGAAGCGAAAAGAGCAATCAGATGCTCTCTTCACCCAGGCCAAAGAAGAGATGGAAGAAGCCAGAAATAAGCTAGCAGTGGCAGAGCAGGCTAGGCGTCTCCTGCTATCTAAACCTGTTGGCAATACAAAATTTCCTTCATAATAGCTAGGTTCAAATGTTTATCCTGTCAGCATGCCTGTTGTGATGTCTGTGCATCTACTAATGTGGCACAAAATGTTTTTTTTGGGTCATGTAATAACAGCAATTACTTTCCAAACAATAACAAACGAAGCATTGGACATGGTACAGTTCACGCACAAGCCCGACATTCCAAGTCCAACTTCCACATCAAACTCATGTTCACAGATATCTGCACATTCATACATAATGTCCACAGCCATGATTCACTTCAAAGCCAAAAAAATGTGAGGAGAGTTATAAATAAAGAAAAACCTCTACTAGTTCCTGCTACCAGTGCGAGCACAACAAGTCAAGACCATGCGTAAATTAATTATATTTTAGTCATTTTTTGTGTTCTAAAATGCCTGCCGGCTCGCGGAAGGACGTGTTGCCGGCACACGTGCGGATTAAATGAAGGCAGGCGGGGCAATCTTAAGCTGGTTGCACGCGGCGAGGAGGCGTGCTCAGCCGGGCCTGCAGCGAGTGCGGCCCTCTTGGCCGGCGCGACGGTTCAATTCCTGCGCTATGAGAGGTCGCGTCCGTGTCAGAGCAATCACTTCCTCCAATCCTTTTTTGTTTGGGTATAACAAAATCTCGTTTTCCATTCACATTTTACAAGTAAAATTCGTGGACAAACTTTGACCCAAAGTACGATGGGGACTAGTAAACCAGAATGAAGGTAGTAGTTTTTTTAATCAGAGAAGGGTTTCCCCTTCCGATTACTGAAAACCAGCATCTAAATCTAAACCATAGTATTTTCCCTAGAACTACCAGGTTCAACATCTCATAACATAAACCCATACAACCATATGCCAAGGAGGTACGTAGTACTATGAATTCCATTTTCGCTCCATACCAATCGTTCTAAAGACTACTTACTACTTATAATGTGCCATTTAAAATCGGAACTCTTAACCCCGCTAAAAAATGATATTTTAAACGTGGCTACTCGGTCTGTGGCAACTGGCAAGCCACCGCGCTCCAAGTCGTTCACCTGTTGTCCCGACCATCAACTCCTACAAAGGTGCTCCACCACGTACCCGGTACCCTCGAATGCAGCAATCATGCACCTAGGATTTTAGGGTTTATTTGTTAACGTCGCCTTTACGTAACACTCATGTGTGCGAGACAGCGAGAGGCCGACTGCGTGTGTGCGCCTCTTCTCTTCGTATATGTACTCCACCGTTTGTCTGGTGTCCAAAAAATTATAATAACTACTAGCAATGTGCCAATGCGTTGCCACACGATCAAAGTAGATTAATACATATTCACCGATTTGTTAGAAAAAAAAGTCTAGTTTTGAAATATGTATATCACTAAAAATATGTTATGTTTCACTCAAAATATATTCCTGTGGCGGTTTTGATGAGATAAGGGAGGCATGTTGTTAGTTTCAAGATTCGAGAAGTGGTATACTCCCTCCGTCCACGAATAAGTGTACATCTAGCTTTTATTCTAAGTCAAAGTTTTAAAATTTTGACCAACTTTATAAAAAATAATAGTAACATATATGGCATCAAATTGGTATATTATCAAAGTACATTTCAAAACAGATCTAGTAATACTAATTTAGTGCCATAAATGCTTCTACTTTTCCCTAGAAAGTTGGTCAAAGTTTTAAAACTTTGACTTAAGACAAAAGCTAGATGTACACTTATTCGCGGACGGAGGGAGTATGTCTAATTTCTACTCTTACTAGCAAGATGCCCGTGCGTTGCACGGAACATCAAAATCTCGTGGGAGAAAAGGATGAACGAGGGAAGTCCTTATCTGCAAATGTGGTGAAGAGTGTGGGTAAATTGCCATATTTTCCTTCCTATCCGTCAGATATAAATCGGGCGACCTACATTGCAGGATGGCAGGCCCACCATCATCACCAACTCTATTTTTTATCCCTACTCTTATAAAAAGCATTGTCGGTGATGATCGTGTGCCTGCCATCCTGCAATATAGGCCGTCTGATCTATATCTGACGGATAGGAAGGAAACTATGGCAATTTTGCAAAAAGATACCCACACCCCTCTCCATATTTGCAAATAAGGTATTCCCTTGTTCATCCTTTTCCCCCACAAGATAAACTACTCATACAAATGCATCTTGATGTTTCGTGCAACGCATGGCATCTTGCTAGTTGTTGCAAAAAGCCCATGTGTGTGTGAGAGAGAGGGAGAGTGGAGGAGGACAGAGTGCATGTGTGACAAAGACACAAGTAGTGTGTGTGCGATAGGTATCAGTTTAAAATGAGGCGATAGTGTGTGTGTGCACGGTCGAGAGGGCGTGTCGAGAAGGGAAGGAAAAGCTACATAGATGCAAGGAGCGAGAGAGAGACATGTATGCGATGGTGGAAGCATGAGTGTGCGAGTGTATAAACCTATCTAGAGGCTAGCTAGTCGATAAATGCTTGTGAGGGAAATACAAGTCGGGGCGCGAAAGCGAGAGTTTTGTGTGTGAGAGAGAGACGGTAGTCGGGAAGGGGGGTGGAAGCAGGAGTTGTGTGTGTGTGTCTGTGAGAGAGAGAGAGAGGAGACGGTAGTCGAGGTTGTCTGATCCGTGTCAGTCTGGGATGGAGACGAAAAGGAGACCGCAACAAATGTTGTGTCTACAGGAGAGAGAGAGAGAGAGAGTAATTTTAGTGGTATGAGTCATATGTAGAGACATATAGGGTGTGTGAGAGAATCCCATAGAGAGAAAGACAAAGTGAAAGACGAGTGGAGACTGTGTGTGTAGCGGTGAAAAAGAAAGCTTAGGTACCGAGTGATACCAGAGAACAGTAGAGACGTGAGAGATAATGAAAACCGTGTAATGTATAACGATAGGGAGAGTGTGACACTTCTCAAGGGAGACGTCGAGAGACCATGTTTGAGAGGATAGGAGAAACATGAAGTGAGCGTGCGGGTGAGCTGGAGAAAAGGGAGTGATGGCTACCTGAAGGAGCATGCATGCGAGAGAGATGGGCGTGAAAGGAGTGAACAAAAAAGGGATTCAAATATTTGAATTCGAGATGATGATACATGTAATCCATACTCGAACCAAAATTGATCTATCAAACATGCATACTCATATGAATTCACGCACATCTATGTTATTTAATATGTAGATATTACTGATCCATACATTTTAGTAGAACATAATTTGGTTAAAAAAATCGAATTCAACCTTAAGATTTCGAGATCGTTGTATTTGTAAATCATATTATACATATAAAGGAGCAGAATTCTTTGTTGTGCTTTTGAAAGTATATATGTAAAAAAATGATGTATATAGAATGTAATTCCAATTGAAAAAGGATCCCGCCAGAAAAAAAATAGTAGAATACAAATGAGATTCGAATTGAGTTGGCACGGTAAACGTGCACTGTGCAAAATTTGAACGAAGCAGGGAAAGTCGCAGTAACCGCCCGAAACCAAAATCTGCGAGATGGAAATCACTACTGCCTATCCCTGCCGCGCAAAGCCTATCTGCTGGATTTCTATAGGTTTCGATAGGGGTAGGTTTGTAATTTCACCCAAACGTGACGTAACCGCCTCTCACTCGGATTCATACACGATGGGCGCCAAAACACAGTGTGCCCTCGGCCGAAATCGACTCCCTCCCCGATTCATATTCATACACGGTGGGCGCCAAAAACAAACTCTCATCGGCAAATATTTGGTGTATGCGAGATTACCGTCTTATCCCCAACCGACTAATGTTGCTGTGATGTACGTAGTAGAAATTTGAAACGGGGGCTAAGTTTGTAAATTTCCTCGCATTTGAGACAAGCGCGCCCTGACTACATGGTTCCCCCTTCCTCTCTACTTCCCTTTTCCCCATTCGTACTCCGTGGGCGCCAAAACACCCTCTCCACCCCACCCTCCTCCGTCTGCCGCCGTCCGCCACCCCATCCACCGCAGTCCTCCTCCACCATGCCGGAGCTGATACCCCGACGCCGCCGTCCATTACAAGAGATCAACCTCTCTCATCCACGCCTTCGGACCGGGATCCTTGCATCCCGTCCTCTCGCTTCATCCCCGACGTCGTCCACCTTGTCGGCGCCGCTCCTACGACCGTGTCGTCCACCGCGCCCTGCCGCCACCGTCTACCCTCCTAGATCTGCTTCCACGCCGCCAACAGCCATCGCTACCGCAGCACTGTCAAATTCTCACCAGATGCGTACACGGCACCGCACCAGAGGCGGTACTCTTTCGTATCTGCTCAACTTATTTATCGCAGCAAGAAAATAGATCGCCACTGCTTTACTCTGATTTCTTGTCTTGGTTGCGAAGTTGCCTTTGTCCGGTTTGCACCTCCAGATCAGCCATGGCACGCTCAACACTATACTCCCAATGCTTATGGTTTTTCCCTTTTATATTCCACACTAGTTAAATCACAGTAGACTAAATTTCAAAATTGGGTCAGTCGATTTTTCAGAGCTCGTCGGAGTTCGCCGGTGCGATCCAAGGGGCTCGGGTGGTTGTGGGGCCTCGCCGAACAAAGAAAACTCGACGTGGGTGGGGGGTGGGGGTGGCGGAGGAACACAAGCGGTGGGGGCCGATGGTCCGGCCGGCGGCCCGTGCGGTGTTCTGTATGGGAAGAATCACAGACAAGGAAGAAGAAGGGTTAGGAGACATAGGATCTTCATCCAACCACCTGAAATGGTCGAGAGACAGCTGGGAGTTGCATTCTTAATGCTCTCTGCTTCATCATGTGTGGGCACTGCGCAACCAACATTTTATTATCCAAAATCTGCTTGCTCTTCTTTACCATGTTCGATAGAGCTATGACACAAAATGTAGGACCGACTCCAGCAGACTGTACCCATACTTCACTGGCCACACCACTAGCCCCACCACACAGGACCTGCACTCCAGCAAAAGGTATACCGATTTCATTTGCCATAGCACCAGCTGTACCATAGAAAAATCCCACTCCAGCAAAAAGTACAGCAAGTCCACCGGCCGAAGACCTATCCCAACTGCAGAGACGGCCAATTCCTGCAGATTGGAACCCCATTCCATTTATTCCTATTTTAAAAGACAATGCTTTCAATGTTGTTAGGGACTACGTGCATATATTCCCATCATGGGAAGATTATTGTGAAGACAAACACCATTTTCACATCTTCCTGTCCAACTTACGTGTAAGTGCTGTTATTCATGGTTATTATTTTCCTGTTTTCTGTTGATTGAACACATCAATGATTTACATTACATTGTTGTAACTAGGAGAGGGTCAATCTGGATAGACATGACGAGGAAAGCTTGCTTGTGCTTTTCAAGGAAGCATTGCAGCAGTATCAGTGTTACCTGAGGAAATCACACTTTGGTGGCAAATCTATAAATGAATTTCCGGTGAAGTCTCATGTGCTAAATTTAGAAGACATTGAATGGAAAAACATTGTTATGCACTGGTCTCGTTCCCAGGATGAGGTACTGTCTATGAAATCACATGACAATTTGAACTTCTACTTTTCCGCATGTGCCTTATGGATCTTGTTTGCAGGAAATCTGCTCGAAGAAGAATTTCGGTTTGAAAAGAACAACAGGATATCGCAAATATGCTGCCCGCTGCTTTGCTTTTGTTAGTACCTGTTGTCCTGTATCACTATACTTGCATACATACCTGGTTCATTATATGACAGCAGTATGCATGATAGCTTGCTTATCAATTGTTCGCTCCAAATTCTTCAGTATCCAATGCCAATGTTTTTTTAGCTCTGCATTGTTCTTGGAAGTACATGATGTCCATTATCAATGTACTTATAATGACAGGTAGTTGTTCATGTACCATCACTCTGCAGCTTATTTTCCTTTTCCCTCCATTTTCTACACACCAGATCTATATTTACTCTTACCATAAGGTTGGTACTGAAGAGTTTAGCTATGCATTGCTCTTGGTTGTACCTTTTGCCTGTATCGCTGCACTTACATTTATAGCTACTTGGTTATGTAGCATCACTCTTCATCTTATCTTAAATATTCTCCATTTTTTGTATATTATCACATCTATATTTACTCTTAACAAAATGTAGAATAAATGCAATGCTTATGAAAGAAGATTCTGTGGTAAACTTCTTGAATTGCCCCCCCCCCCATTCAGCATGGACAAGGCCTTTATAGAGCCTGTCTTCACCAATAATGTAAGTTTGTCCATCTCAAGCCTTCAAACTTTGTTGTATATATTTGGTTAGGCATGACTGCAACAGCTGTTTATTTTTGGTGTCTGCATTAAATTGCATGTTTAAAGTTTATTATGTAGGAGTAGTTCATAAACAAAAGTTTGTCCTTTCTCAATTTAAGTTTTCAGTTGTACAACCAAGTTCCTTATTCATACCATGTAAATTAAAGTATACAGAGCAAGTGATCTTCTTTTGCACTGCATGTATGCTTCTGTTCTTCATCCGTAATCCAGTGGTGTGGTGAACCTACCCACTACAGCACAATGTCATATTCTGCAATGTCTTAACTATGAACAATGTCATATCATTCTACTACTCCCTCCGTCCGAAAATACTTGTCATTAAAATGGATGTATCTAGATGTATTTTAGTTCTAGACACATCCATTTTGATGACAAGTAATTCCGGACGGAGGGAGTATTATTTAAACTGTCTCTTTATTTGCCAATCTGAAATGGGATAAATTGACAGCACACTAACCATTCATACTTATGAGTTCTTGATCTATAATCCAGTGGTGTTGTAAAGCTGCCAACTCCTTCACAATGTCATTTCCTGCCATGTCTTGACCTGAACAATACCATATTGTGTTAATGCAATTTTAAACTGTGTCACTTTATTCGTCAGTAAGAAATGTGATGAATTGTCAGCACTAATACTTTTATGTGCAAAACATGTCATCTGTCTGCTTGTTTATCTTTCAGAGTGAGGAAGATTTAAGTGTTGAACAAGCGCAGCCTCATCATCTTGCTCAGTTGCCTGCGCTGCAGCTCCCCAGCAGGGCTAACCTTTCCTGAACTCTATTGAAGTGCTCTCAGTTTTGTATATTATTTTGTCGGCATGTTTATTTGCACTGGTGGCGATCTTTGATGCCTAGTTTATGTAATCTGCTGTCTGCTTGTGCTTTATTATCATAGTGGCGAACTTTGATGCTCAGTGGATGTAATATGATGTAATTTCTTTATTGTATAGTCTAGTTTTTTTCTTATTCACGATGCTGCAGTTATTTTACTGCCTTCGCAGTAAACCGGCCAAACCGTAAAATTACGGTACATAATCGGGACGTCATGCAATCACGATGTAGGTTGGGCCTGAAACGTGCCGAACAGCTAACGGGCCGGCAGCAGCCCGAAAGGAACCCCGACCCATGATTGTGCGAATCAAATCACGTGCTTTTAACAGACCAAAATTGTCTCGGTCCTTGTTTTGCCCAATCAGATATCGGCTGCGAGCAGGCCGGATGCAAACCGGGCCGTAGTTAGGCCCAACTATATGACGGGCATTTAACAGGCCGAAATTAATATAGGGCCGAAATGTTAAACGGGTCCTTAATAGGCCAAAACTAATGTCAGGCCGAATTACTAAGTGGGCCTCTAGCAAGTAGGCCCAAAAGCATAGTGTCCAGTTGACGGGCCGAATCTGATATGGGCCATAATTGAGCTCATAGCCTCTTAAAGGGCCGCACCTGATCTGGGCCGTAATTTGGCCCAGAACGTGGTAGGCTTTTAACAGGCTGGATCTCATATGGGCCACTATTAGGCCCGGAACGTGGCAGGCCATTAATGGACTGGATCAAATATGGGCCGACATTTGGCTCAAAACATGGCAGCCAGTTAATGGGCCGGCCTACTAGGGCCCTCAAATTCTTGTGGGCCTACAGCTGGGTCGGCCCGTTAATGTCGGCGAAATCTCATGGGCCTTTAGCCGGACCGACCCATTATGATCCGCAAGAATCTTGTGTGCCTTTACCTAGGCCGGCCCATTATGGCAAACAAAAATCTTGTGGGCCTTTACCTGGGCCGGCCCATTATGGCCTGTGAAATCTTGTGGGCCGTTAGCTGGGCCAGCCCATTATGGCCCACAAAATCTCGTGGGCCTTTAGCTGGTCCGGCCCATTATGGTCCGCAAAATCTTGTGGGCCTTTAGTTGGGCCGGCCCATTTAAACTTGATGGGCCGGTCCATGTGTCAACATATCATAGGCGCGTCTCGCCCATTGGATTAGTGACACCTGTGCCAGCGCGGACCTGACACGTGTCTCCTCCAGCCAATGATGATTTTACACGTGGAAAATCCTCATTTACTATAGGAAACAGGTAATTTGCCGTCTGTGGGTCACAGACGACAAATACCTAAATCCAGACGGCAAAGATTTTGCCGTCAGGAAGCAGACGGCAAAGTCAGACGGCAAAGATAAGTCGGCAAAGAATACTTTGTCGTCAGCTTTTCATCAGACAGACGGCAAAGACTTTGCCGTCAGCCAAATCTGCTTCGCCGTCACCCTTATAAATCACAGACGGCAAAGAAAAGTAATTTTGCCGTCAGCCAAACTATATCTTTACCGTCAGCTATTTGTGTCTTTGCCGTAAGCCTCATATATCACAGACGGCAAAATAAAGGGATCAAATAAAAAAACACAGCACTGTTGTTCTCGAGGGATGCAGTCAACGCACGCAGTGCACTGCCCATGTTTCTTCTTCTTTTAACAGGCAAAGGCTCGGCCATGTTTTAGTGCTTTCATTCCATGACAGTGCAGTACAAATGCAAACATGACCCCAAAAAACTAAAGCTACAGAATAGTCCCGAAAATTAACACAAAGGACCCTAAAAAGGAAAACTAAAACTCAATCAGGTCCTTCTTCACCCCTGCAGTGCTCTGTTCGCCCCACCGCCCGGCCCCAACGCTCGCCGCACTGCTCTGTCGTGCTCTGCTCACTGCATAGTCGCCAGGCCCTGCTCATCTCAACCATGTCGCTCCGACGTAGCCGCGCTCGGGAGATGACTCGCTCCAACGGCACGACGAGCCACGCGAGGGAGGTCGGGGATAGGTAGTGCTTGACCGGCGGAGCTCGCAAGGTGGAGCACCCGGCTGCTCTAGCGGCGGAGCTCGCGAGGTGGGGCGCACGACCAGCGGGCGAGGAGGAGCTCGAAGTGTGGATGGGCTCGGGTGCGCGGCCGGAGGAGCTGCGGTGCGCACGGCCGCCGGGTGAGGACGAGCTCGCAAGGTGGACCTTCACGCGGCGCTGGCGAGGTGGCGAACGGGCGGGAGGGTCCTGGGTGCAGCGGCGGACAGATGGGCGGGACGTCGCTGACCGCGGCGTGCCGCTGCTTGGGGACGGGCGAGCGCCGGGCTCAGCGTCCGGCTGCTCGGGGACGCGGGCGGGCGTGGCCCAGCGGCCTGTGGCTGCTCATGGGAGAAGTAGGGAGCAGGGAGCAGGAGCAAGGAGGGCGCTGGCGGGCGGAGTGCTACTGCACGGGGAGGTGGAGAGAAGAGCGAGCACGGGGGAGGAGATGGGAATCGTGGGTGGGGCAGGTAGGTTCATGGGCTCGTGGGGCGTGCGTGGGGGTGCGTGCGTCGTGGGGTGGGCGGAGGCGTGCTTTCGACGACGTGTCATGTGCGTGTGAGATATTGCCAAGTCATCGATCCGTGTGATTGATCCGCGTGATGTGCTTCTTCTTTGCTGTCTGCGAAAATAAATACAGACGGCAAAAGGATCACTTCGCCGTCTGCAGAAAAAACACAGACAGTAAAGAATATTTGCTGTCTGCCAAAACAAACACAGACGGCAAAGATTCTTGTTGCAGACGGCAAAGCGAGCTCTTTGCTGTCTGTGATTTTTGTTGCAGACGGCAAAGCGAGCTCTTTGCTGTCAGTATTTATTTTCGCAGACGGCAAATTTTATTTTACTGTTAGTTTTTCTTTGCCGTATACTGTTGACGGCAAAACCATTCGTTGCCGTCTGCCCGACGAAAAGCTGACGGCAAAGACGCCTCCTGACGGCAAATTAGTTGTTTCCCGTAGTGATTGGTCGGGGTTGTTAATGGGTTATCGGATCCAAAACCCGACCTGATAGCTTAACGGCGTTCCGTTACGGTGGATGCCACGTGTCGGTCACCCTTGACGAAAGCACTTCTGTGACGCGCAATTTATCGTCATGGAAGTGGACACTTCCGTGATGATAATTTTGGTAATGTCATCGAAAACTTCTACGACAGCACAGGTATGACTATTTTGATTCTTTCATAAATTTATCATGGATGTACATGCATGACAAAAAACGCGACCTACTATGACAAACACGTATCATCAAGGAAGTGTATTTTTTTGTAGTGAAAGTAGGCATGGCGCCTCCTCCAACACCCTGACTCGTTAAGTGCCAGACTCCTAAAAAGTGTCTACTACCCCAGCCGTAGCATATTGGAGGCAAACCTAGGAGGACACCCGAGTCAAATATGGAGAGCCATTGTGGAGGGCCGCGATATCCTGAAACAGGGAATTATTAAGCGCATTGGCAATGGTCAGACAACACGTATATGGGAAGATAACTGGATCCCCCGAGTTGAAATGCTGAGACCGTATGGATGTCGTGTCGCAGATCCTCCGGAGACGGTGGCTGACCTCATAGATGCCACATCGGCAACATGGAATCGGCAGCTAGTTCAGCAGGTTTTTATGCCCATGGATGCTGAGATCATATTATCTATTCCTCTATGCACACTCATCCAGGCAGATTTCTGGGGCTGGCACTTCGAGCGTCATGGTAACTTTTCTGTTAAAACAGCATATAACATGCTGGTGGAAACCAAGCTGAGGCGCGAAGCATGGCTGCATGAGGAGGCGGGTTCCTCGAGCTCAGATGCCGAGAAATATTCATGGAAGTTTCTGTGGAAAACAGTTGTACCGGGAAAGGTGAGAATGTTCCTATGGCGCTTGTCTAAGCATTCACTCCCGACAGAAGATGTGAGGGCCCATAGACATATGTCACCCACATCGTCATGCGGCCTTTGCGGGATGCAGGACTCATGGAGACATTCACTCTTGGACTGTACCATGTCGAGGTGTACATGGGCTCTTGCTGATGAGGAGTTACTACATAAAATGTCAACCAACGATGAGCCTAGGGCAAAGACGTGGCTTTTTAATCTGATGGAAGTGCTGACCCATGATCAGTTTGTGCAGCTATCAGTAACACATTGGGCGCTGTGGTCTGCTCGCCGCAAAGCGATACAGGAAGCAATCTTCCAAAGTCCTCAGTCCATACATGCTTTCATCAATAGCTTCATCACCGAGCTCAACCTGATTAGGGAGAACCAACCCACTCACGCACACCCGGGCGGACCAAGGCCATCTCACCCCCTTCGGCCCAAAGCACCACCGGCTGGTTTCGCGAAAATTCATGTTGATGCCGCAATTCTGAAAGGAAGAGGGGGCTTTGCAGCGGCTATTTGTCGAGACAGCCTAGGCCACTTCCTGGGAAGCTCGGCTTTGGTGCTGCAGGGAGTTGACGATCCCTCCATTCTGGAAACCATAGCATGCAGAGAGGCTTTGGCCTTGGCACAAGACCTCCGGCTACACCATCTGATAGTAGCATCAGATGCCAAGCAAGTTGTCCAAGATATAAACACAAAATC
Source organism: Triticum dicoccoides (assembly GCF_002162155.2). Lineage (NCBI taxonomy): Eukaryota > Viridiplantae > Streptophyta > Magnoliopsida > Poales > Poaceae > Triticum > Triticum dicoccoides. The sequence continues at coordinate 762,899,894 of NC_041385.1, forward strand.
TAGAGGCGCAAACGGAGCTATCATTACAGAGATTAACTCTTATTCCAGTTTATTTCAATGTAATTTTTCTTTTGAAAGTCATAGGGCAAACATAGAAGCTCACAAGCTAGCCAAGTATTCATTGTCTCTAGGTCCGGGGCGCCACGTCTGGTTTGGCCAACCCCATGATCTAGCTTGTATCCCACAATCTGTGGTCTTCAATCAATAAAGCTTGGTGATTCTCAAAAAAAAAAAAAGTTATGCTAGGGCGCTGAAAGAGGATGTATCGGTGGAGGAAAAACAGATCGAGCGAACCGGTATGCTGCTCAGAGGTCACTTGGCGGTGGCATAACCGGTAATAATGTCCAACTCCGTCTCCTTCAATTTTTGTCAGCGGGGTTGGAGCTGCTTCTTGTTCTTGCACTGCGAGGCAACGCTGTGCGTTGAGACGATGAAGCTACAAGCCCGAGACGATCCGAATAGGCCATGTTATCATACACTAGTATCATATGTATGATACTGGTATATGATACTCGCATTACAACCAGCCATATCATTTATATTTTTATTTTTATTTTCGTTAGTCCCCACACCGAAACCTACACAATCTCTCCCCTGTTTCTCAAAAAAAAAACACAATCTCATCCTCACGCCCCACTGCCGTCCTCTACGTCCCTCCTAATCCCGCAGTTGACACCGACGTCCCTTCAAATGCCGCAGTTAACGGTGTCCGCGTCCGCATGTTTTGACTGCCCACTATGCACAGACGTCCGCATCAGTTTTAGCTGCTTTCATTAGTGCGTACAGCCAGCTTTGTGTCCCGATGAGCACGCTAGTTTGCAAACTAGCTATATACGACTTCAGTGTCCATGTGCAATCCAGCTTGAACATACATCAATGCTAGCTTTCTATCAGTTTCACATTCAGATTACAATCCTGAACAATGTTCAAACTACATTCAGATTTGCAGCAATGAGCAAATCTTCGGTCCATTTATACAATGTTAGATTCAGTTTTTCAAATGCAGCAATGAGCAAATCTTCAGTCCATTTGATACAGTGTTAGATTCAGTTTTTCAAATGCGGCAACGAGCAAGTCTCCAGTCCATTTGATACAATGTTAGATTCAGTTTATCAAATGCAGCAACGAGCAGTCTTAAAACTAACATAATCTCAGTGAGTATACACCAGTGCTTAGCATGAACATCGGATTCAGGTTTCATATTTCACATGTTGAACATGTGCTTGAACACCGGATTTCATAGTTCTGAACATACATTCAGATTCTCCTGAACTTTGCGATGAACGACAAGTCAATGGTAGCCCCTTATTTACGATGAATTTGATTCTCCTGAACATCAAATTTTAGTCCTGAACTTTTCCAAGTCAACGGCAGCTGCTCTGAAGACCTGTCCTGAATATTAGAACAAAATTTCAGGAATTTACATTGTACTCCCTCCGTCCCATAATCCCATAATGTAAGACGTTTTTTGATACTAGTGTGGTGTCAAAAAACATCTTACATTATGGGACGGAGGGAGTAGCTTATATCAAGCTTTTTCATGCCGATCATTTGTTCAAATAACATAAATGCAGCTAGCAAACATGCGGGCATGCACGTGTACTGAACTGGGACATGCAGCTAGCAAACATGCGGACATGCACATGTACTGAATTGGGACATGCAGCTAGCTAGCACTGATGAAAGTAAGCTTATTGTATAGATTAATACTAATAATCTTCACCAATTCAGATTATTGGTTATATAAAAATTAAGAGTGGCATGTACTAGTACTAAAAGTGAAGGATATTTGGTTTGGTCCTTTCACTAAAACAAGCAGGTAGCATGGGGACTTTAGTATCAATTAACTTCAATTTTCTGGAGATGCCACTTACTCTTAATTTGTTGCTAAGTAGGTCTTGACTAGACACAGTTTTCCTATCTATGGGCTGCCACAAAAATGACTCTTAGCTGAAAAGATAATACTAAAAATAAATCATTATACATACTGACATGCAGTACCAGAATGCTTCAGGTGTCATTATACATACTGTCCATGTGCATAAGAGTAAGAAAATGTCAGGTAGTAACAAAATGCACTAGAGTGTCATATAGGGAAAGAAATTAAGCCTAATATGTAGCATTTTGTACACGTGAAAAGACCTTTTTGCCCCTGTACATAATGTGACCAGAAATATGTAGCATTGAGCCTAATTAGGGAAAATTCGTTTCTGAGAGTGAGCACAGCTGAACATGTTATCTCCTCCGTTGGTCTTTTTTGAGATGCATGTGTATTCTGTATACCTGAGCGCATGCATCCAATGTATTTAGAACGTATTCAGCTGTGGGTCTAGTTTCATGCGGTATGGTTTGTGAGTGCGACTGTTTGACGTACAAAAGTACGTGTGCTTTAACACTAAAATGCATTCTTAAAAATGAATGAATTTTTAAGCACTTTTGTGTGTGCTTCGGTGATCACCTACGTGCATGCCATTAGTGCATGTGCACGTATTTGCATGGCCCATGCAGGACCTATAGCTGTATGGAAGGAAGTTGCGTGCTAGCACGAACGTACGCCCAGTTCGGTGCAACCAACATGCGTATGTATATGAACCGGGTCATATGAAGCTAGAATACATGTATTCGCTTGATCGTCAGGGTATGCGTACGTATTTAAATATCTATGCTCCGGCCGGCAAGCTGGCCGCGTATATGTACACAAATACGTATAGACAACTAGCCAGACCGTGAGGTCAATTAGCACATGAACCATCGAAGGCCTCGGTCATGATTTCTTAGCATAGTAGTAAATCGACTGGCATGACAATACCAGCATATATGATGTCACATATGGATAACCCGACTGATTTTTTTGGAACAACTATTATCTTGTACATATTTGTGGTCACATTATACATATGGGTAAAATGGTCTTTTCACGTGAACAAAATGCACTAGAGTGTCATATAGGGAAAGAAATTAAGACTATAGGTCATATAGGGAAGAAAAATTTTCCAGTGTCAAATAAGGAACATGATTTAAGAGTGTCAAATAATATAAACGTGAAATAGTTTGAGGGAAGACGCCTCTCAAGGGGCGATCGGCTCATATATTTATAGTAGAGTTACAAGTCTTGGAGACCAAGAAATAAACCCTATACGCGTATATGTACAACCGTATGCAAACGGAATACGCGAGATCTATACAAAGTTATACGTTAACATCCCCCCGCAGTTTGTGCGTCGGCCGAACGCATAAACTGTACCGAAAGTCCAAGAAGAGCTGAGTCGGTAGGCCCTTCGTCATGATATCGGCAAACTGCTGTGAGGATGGCACATGTAGAACCCGAATCTGACTGAGAGACACCTTCTCGCGGACGAAGTGGATGTCAATCTCGATGTGCTTCGTGCGGTGATGCTGGACTGGGTTACATGCCATGTAGACAGCACTGACGTTATCACAGAAGACAACGGTGGCGGATGGTAGAGGACGATGAAGCTCGAGGAGAAGTTGACGAAGCCAGCAACACTCAGCCACGACATGGGCCACGGCTCGATACTCGGCCTCGGCACTGGAGCGAGACACCGTGGCCTGGCGTTTGGAGGACCAAGACACCAGGTTATCACCAAGGTAGACATAGTATCCAGAGGTAGATCATCGGGTGTCGGGGCAGCCGGCCCAATCCGCGTCAGAGTATGCAGTGAGCGAGGTGGCCGGTGTGGAGTGGAGTTGTAGACCGAGGTCGAGGGTGCCACGAACATAGCGAAGAATCCGCTTAACGAGGTTGAGATGAGGTTCCCGGGGAGCGTGCATGTAGAGGCACGCTTGCTGAACAGCATGTGCAATGTCGGGGCGAGTGAGCGTCAGGTACTGAAGGGCCCCGGCAAAACTCCGGTACTCCGTGGCGTTGGTGACAAGGGGACCCTCGTCGGCGGAGAGCTTGCAACGGGTGTCAATAGGCGTGACACACGGGTTGCAATCCATCATGCCAGCGCGCTGAAGAAGATCGATGGCATACTGCCGCTGCGAGAGAAGCATTCCGGAAGAAGACCGAGAGACCGAGATCCCGAGGAAGTAAGTCAGGTCCCCGAGATCGGTCATGGAGAACTCTCAATGAAGCTGGTCGGTGATGTGCTGGAGAAGCGCGGCGCTGGACGCGGTGAGGATGATGTCGTCCACGTAGAGGAGCAGGTAGGCCATCTCAGAGCCGTGCCGGAGCACGAACAGAGACACGTCGCTCTGAGAAGCCACAAAGCCCAGTCGATGAGCGTGATGAGCGAACCGCTGGTACCACGCGCGGGGCGCCTGCTTGAGTCCATAGAGTGACTTGTGGAGCAGGCAGACATGGTGAGGACGTGTAGGGTCGATGAAGCCGGGTGGCTGCTCACAGTGGACCACCTCGTCAAGATCGCCATGGAGGAAGGCATTCTTGACGTCCAACTGATGAATCGGCCAAGCATGTGAGACGGCGATGCTGAGCACAACGCGGGTCGTGGCCGGCTTGACGACGGGACTGAAGGTCTCGTCGTAGTCAATGCCAGGCTGCTGCGAGAATCCACGGACCACCCACCATGCCTTGTACCGAGCGAGAGCACCGTCAGCACCAAACTTGTGCTTGAATATCCACTTTCCTGAAACAATGTTAGCACCAACCGGTCGAGGAACAAGAGTCCAAGTGCGGTTCTGAAGGATAGCATCGTACTCCTCAGTCATGGCAGCACGCCAAAGGGGATCCTGGAGAGCAGAGCGATATGTTTTGGGAATAGGAGAGAGAGAGGAGTGTTCAGCCGATAGATTAAGTTTATTAATGGGCTGAAAAATACCACGCTTGGCGCGAGTGAGCATGGTGTGAGTGTTGGTGGTGGAGGCGGTGCTGTCCCGAGAGCGACGAGGAGGAGGAGGAGGGGGTGGTGGTGGTGGTGGTGGAGAAGGGGACGGGGATGGTGACGCAGCCGAGAGCGGCGCAGGTGAGGCGGGTGCTGTGGCGATCGACGTCGGGGTGGAAGGCCCCGAGCCATGCATGTCGGGCTGGGCCGAGGAGGCCGGCGCCATGTTGGGCTGGCCTGCGGGAGGCACGACGACCGCGGGAGCTGGCTGCATGGCGACCAGGTCGAGAAGAAAATCGAGATCGTCCGGAGACTGAGCGGTTCGAGTGGTGGCGAAAGGAAAGGTGTGTTCGTCAAAAACGACATGTCGTGAGATGATGATGCGGCGTGTCGTTAAGTCGAGGCACCGATAGCCGCGATGCGATGCAGGGTACCCAAGAAAGACGCATGTGGTGGAGCGAGGGGCGAGTTTATGAGGTGCCGTGGCGGACTGGTTGGGGTAGCATAGGCACCCGAAGACACGTAGGTCGGAGAAGGAGGGGGGTTTTTGGTAGAGGAGGGTATACGGGATCCGGAAGGCCAAGGCTTGGCTTGGACGACGGTTTAGCAAGAAGGTTGCGACGGCAAGGGCCTCGGCCCAGTACGCAGGGGGCAAATAAGCTTGGAACAGCAAGGTGCGGGTAATGTTGTTGAGCGTGCGAAGTGCTCGTTCGGCCTTGCCGTTTTGAGGGGAAGTGTATGGGCAGGACATGCGGAGGTGTATACCGTTGCGTGCAAGGAACTCGATGAAGGTAGAGTTGACGAACTCGGTACCATTATCGGTCTGGAAGGATATGACGGGAAGGTTGAACTGTGTGCGTGCGTATGCAACAAAATTGATGAGAATATCACATGTGTCGGATTTCCGGTGAAGGGGAAACGTCCACATAAAATGAGAGAAGTCATCAACAATGACAAGGTAAATTAGTAGCAACAGGTAAGGTCCATAAATCGCAATGAAGTAATTGAAACGGAGCAACACAGACTGTTGATGATCTAGAAAAAGGTAAACGCACGTGCTTGCCAAGTTGGCATGCATGACACACTTGAGTACTTTTATTGCATGGAATAGAAAATTCTGAAGATAAATGTGACATAGAGTCACGACCGGGATGTCCTAAGCGACGATGCCATAGCTCCGATGTGGTGGTGGTGGCGACGAGTCCAAACGGGGAGGTGGTGGGGTTGGTGTTGGCGTTGAACTCGTAGAGCGGTCCGGGGCTACTGCAGCGAATGATCTCGCGCCGAGTGTGCAGATCCTTAATAGAAAAACCACATGGGTCATATTCCACAGAAACAGAATTATCAATTGTAAATTGACGAGTAGAAAGGAGGTTTTTGATGATATCTGGAACAACGAGAACATTGTTGAGATAAAATGTGTGACTAGGTGTGTGGAGAGTGACATGGCCGGTGGTGGTGATAGGAAGGGGAACACCATTGCCGACAATGACGCGAAGAGAGGGAGGAGGATGGGAGGAAGTGGAGAGTATACCGGGGTCGGAGACCATGTGCGAGGTGGCGCCGGAGTCCATCACCCAAGCACCCGGCGTGGAGGAGCCGGCGGCAGAGGGCCCAGCGGTGGCGTTGAGGGCGGCGACGAGGGCGGAGCAGTCCCATGCAGGAGCCGGAGTGGAGCCGGCAGGGTGGTAGGGCACCGCGGGTGGAGGCGGGTTGGTGCCCCACGCCTGGCCATGCAGGGGCGCCAGCTGGGTCGTGTAGGAGACCTGGCCTGGGGGCACCCAGGTGGACTGGCGGGACAGCGGTGCCGGGGCGGTGGACCGCGGGGCTGGCCCGAGGAGGCCGGCGCCCCCGGCGGCAGCGGCCGGAGCGCCGTAGGGGCGCCAGGTGGGCTGCATCTGCTGTGTCTACCCAGTGTAGGGGTTGAAGCAGATCCACGGACCGGGCGCGGCGGCAGGGTTGGCATGGTTGTAGTTGGCGCCGCTCCCGCCGTCGTTCTTCTTCTTCTTCAACCAGCGGCCACCTTGGCCTCCATTGCCACCGGAATTGCCACCGTTGGAGGAGCCGGTGGTGTTGCCGTAGAGTGCGACTTGGGACGGCATGGGGCCGCCCGGGGCGGCGTTGGCGAGCTGGTTCTCGCGGAGGAGAAGAATGGAGTGGGTCTGCAGGAAGGTGGGGGCCGGAACCTGCATCGTGACGAGGGTGGTGATGTCGGAGAAGCGGGGGTTGAGCCCCCGGAGACAGGTGAGGACCAGGGTTTGGTCGGTCACGGGTTGCCCCACGTCCGCGAGCGCGTCGGAGAGGGCCTTCAGGCGATGGCAGTAGGCGGTGATGGTGAGGTCGCCTTGGACGAGGGCCCGGAACTCCGCCTCGAGGTAGACGGCGCGGGTGAGCTGATTGTCGAGGAAGAGGTTCCGGATCAGCGCATAGGCCTCGTACGCGGTCTGATCTTGGGCCATGATTGTGTCGAGGATGTCCTCGCTGATGGAGCCGTAGATCCACGAGAGCACGACGAAGTCCTGACGCTGCCAGTCCGCCGAGCGGGCATCCGGCGGCGTGACGACGGAGATGTGGCCGGTGAGGTCGTACTTGCCGAGGAGGACGGTGATGAGCATACGCCACTTGGCGTAGTTGGACTTCTGGAGGTCGAGGACAACGGGGACATGCGTCTTGACGCTGACGACATGGACGGCCTGGGACGCCGGCGATGCAACGGACGAGATCATGGCCCCGGCAGTCTGCGTCTGGAGCGTCGATGAGGTGGAGGCCCCAAGTGCAGAGGAAGTGGAGGGGGAGGTCGACATGGCGGCGGCCTGGGGAGGAGGGAGGAGCTGCGGCGGCGCGGAGGGAGGATGGCGGCGGCGGCTTAGGGTTTCGGTGGCGGCGGAAGCTAGGTTTTAGGATGTAGGGCTGATACCATATAAACGAGAAATAGTTTGAGGAAAGACGCCTCTCAAGGGGCGATCGGCTCATATATTTATAGTAGGTTACAAGTCTTGGAGACCAAGAAATAAACCCTATACGCGTATATGTACAACCGTATGCAAACGGAATACGCGAGATCTATACAAAGTTATACGTTAACAAATAAGGAATTCTCTCTTTCTTGATTATGAAAATGAGCTTACCCCTGGCATGTCCAATATTAGCAGCGCATCATCATCATCTCCTGCACCCACCTTTGGCAGTGACAAACCAGTGATGGGTTTTTCTTCATTGTAACTGTTGCTGTTTCAAAAAACCAGTGGAACAGTTGCTGTTTCAGGGATATTGTGTGAGCAGGTAAAGGGATTTGACAGTTTCCAAATATCAGGTACCTATATAGTACCTTGTGTTAGAAGCACTTGATTAGGTTCAGAGTTCACAAATTTCTTACAACATGGAGCATTCCCTGGTGGCATTTGCTGCTTATAAAGTACTCAAACCTGCTTTCAGCGAAGCAAAGTTAAGTTAGGAAATAAAATCAAGATTATAATAGGGCAATCCAGTGACATAACTGTTAGTTGATGTAACAAAACGAATACTGGTCCTTTAATAGGTTAATATTGTCTCAACATGTTCTACAGTGTTCAGATAGCTAGCTTACTAACTGACACCATAAAAAGTCTTCTATTTCAGGTGGAAGGAATTCAGAAAATTTTCAGTCTACGAAATGACATAAATCCAGTATGAATTTCCGAGCTGTACATCCTTAACAGCATTATCTCATTATGAGAAAGTTGCCTTACATACAGACAATTTCATCATTGAGTGGAGATAAACAAAAGCTCCCAAGCCAATTGTTAGGCATTCAAGCATTACAAAACAAAAGCAGATCCACATAAGTGAAGTGCCAGGCCTGTAGTTTTCCAAATGCCAAAAAAGCCCAAAGCACACTTTTAAACAAAAAAAAATTGCAATACAGACAAATTATTCGCAAGGAGAAATAAACATAAAACTTATTCCAACAATCATCATTCAACAAAGCGATCATGGTATCCATGGTTAAGTGCTAGGGTATTGCAATTGCACGAACTACCACCATATGTAAGGGCGAACGCGAGCATAGTTACTAAGTAAAACGGCAATAGCCAGCTGCATAAAGGCATCGAGGCCACATGCATCTGTGGATGCATCTTCTGCATGCAGTCATTAATCAGCTATTTCAGTCCACAGTATGAGACTGAATAACAAATAATGAAACAGATAGGGTTACCTGTTGACTGCTCTTTTCCTTTTTTAGATCAAAAGGGCTCTCACCCCGATTCCATTTGATGAAACCACACCATCCAGTTTACAATTACAAAGCACTCGGGCCACACCTACCTACTGGCCCAGAAACTGTTGACTGTTTTTAGTTGGCATGACAGCAATAATAGAGCAAAAATTACCAGTTTGCTTCCAGAAATCCGAACATGTTAATAGCAGAGATGAGATTATGAGACACCAAAACTCTGCAGAATAAGACAAAAATTACCAGAGGATGAGGTTCTGGTGTGAAATCAAAACTCTGCAGAATAACACAAGTATTTGATACTCATAAGAGTACATAAATATGTCTAGCATAATTTATTTCTTCAAACATAGGTTACATAACAGGTCGCCCAGGAGGAACAGGGATGACCTGAGCACTCTCTCCAATACCTTATAATTATACGGTATATGTCGTGATCCTAAAGATGGGTACTTCAGCAACAATATGTTCAACATCTTCAAATGCTTGCAGAGAGACTGCTCATTTTAGCACGACGCTGAGTTATGTCAATTCTCAAGATAACATGATCAATGGTAGAACAGTTGTAAATCGAGCGGTGAGCTGCAGCACATATCCCCGAACAAGGACATGCGTCTTGAATCTTGAAATAAAGATGTTTCTGCATCTCGCTGCACAAAATTCAGTCATTCATCGTAACCCTTAGCTTGCCTCTTGTTAGCGATTCACACTGTTTTCTTAGCTCAGTACTGCAATCGTATATCACTAGCCGTTCCAGCGAAGATGGGAGGCCCTTCTTAGGCAGCCTTGGGATGTCTTCACAACAAACGATCATCAATGTCTTGAGGGAAGGAAGGCTGTGCAGTCTCGCAGGAAGATGTACGAGGTTTAAACAATCTTGAAATTCAAGGTTTTGCAGGGACCTGAGGAGCAGTAGCGCTCTCTCTTGCTCATCTGTTAGTCTTGTCCCTCCCCGTTCCAGCTTCTCAAGTCGTAGGCATTGGAGGCAAGTGAGGCCTTTGCACAGTGACATGTTAAGGAGAGACAAGTCATCAATGTGAAGACTTTCGAGTCGAGGGCACAGCTCATAGTGCCCCAACAAACGTTCCAAATATGGAGGCAAGCCAGGGGAGTTGAGTAGGGCCAAATTTCTGAGGTTCACAAGGGATTGCAAGCCCTCTAGTGCGATGAGTGATTCACATTTTTCAATTCTCAGATCTTCCAGCGACTTGCAGGAATGCAACTGTAGAGATACCAAGCTAGGGTTTTCTTGTACTTCCAAATTCATGAGGTTCACAAGGGATTGCATTCCCTTTACTGTGGCAAGCTGTTTGCATTCACGAATTCTCAAATCTTCAAGCGATGTGCAGGAATGCAGCTGTAGAGATTCCAAGCCTGGGCTTTCCAATACTTCCAATTTTCTGAGACAGGTGAGATTACCCATGAAGCAGAGTGATAGTGTTTTGTGGTCATAGTTACTGATCACAACTTGTCCAAGTGGCTGTGGAAGAAGCCATGTTCTGTTTGCCTGGACATCATTTCCTTCATTATGCGCCAAGGATGAGAGCAGCCCAGGACAGCATCGAATTATTAGCTCCTGCAGGGAGGTAAATCCAGCAAAGTCTTCCTTGTTCCCGTAAAATCTCAAATAAGGGCTTCGAGAAATAGCTATCTTTTCTAGAGAGGAGGTGAGATTTAATGGAATGCACAAAAGTCCATCTGGACCCCAGCTTGATGAAGCCTCTGGGGCTGAGATAAAATTTGGTTGACTGTTCTCTTCCTCTTCAATCTGTAACTGTGTAAATTGAGGGCAGTCATTTAAGAACAATTCCTTCAGGATCTGCGCATGTTGCAACATCAAAGATAACCACTTCCCCGTTATTCCTGATGAACTAATATAGAGACTTCTGAGACACCGGAGGCCAAACCGATATGCACCTGTCGCATATTCATCGGTAACCTCTGGCCGAACATCTGAAGAGAAAAGTTTTCTGCACCCTACTATACGGAGATCGCTTAAAGAGAAGAGCTGATTAAGACTTCGAAATGAAATAGATGTTAGGTTTCCACAACATGATATGCTCAAGGATTTTAGGTCCCCCCAATTATGGAATGCCAATATTTTTCCATCCAATCTCACTGTCTCATCGGAATTCTCACCAGATCGACTATTTGGAGAAATTTCTAGATTTTCTGTGGACGATCCCTCCATCTTCAGAAGTGTTGGAACTCCGTCGATGTGCAGTCTAGAAACATTAGTTGAATGTGGTAGGAGACACGGCATCAGTAAATGAGGACAATTGATTACTGTGAGTACTCTAAGACCGGGCAACCATAGCTTCCACCCAGTTTCGTAGTTATGACCTTCATACAATGATGGCTGCTCAACAAAGTTATGACCTTTCTCAAACAGATCGAACACCTTGAGTGCAGGGCAGCTCCGGATCTCCAGTACCCTTAAACTAGAGTTCAAATCCCCTAGGGACGTGCAGGTGCATCTCTCCAACTCTGGCATTTCAACTAAAATCAGCTCCTGCAATGATGGAACTGATACTTCTCTAATTTTCCGCAGGTTGCTCAACTTGAACGTCGTAAGAAACGGAAGTCTTTCTAGAGATGGAAATATAAGCCTTTCACCACAATCCTCTAGATTAACCATCCGCTCAAGGGTAAACGAAGTATCACGGCATAAGCCAACTTCTAATACTTGAAGGTGGAGAAACTTGCTCAAAACTTGTGGTAAATCTCCCGGCCAAACATGAGCATCCTGTAGGTTTAGATACCGAAGATGTGTAGGATTTACCAAACCGCATAGGAAGGAATGAGACCCAGCAGTTGCAGATACTTGTAACAGACGCAAATTGTGTGCCTTCTCAAATACTTGTTGGAACAATTGGGAGTCGTACTGTCCAATTAAGACCAATGATCTCAAATTTTTAACTTTTTTCAATGTATTTCGCAATATCTGTTGAAACTTCTCATCATACCAATACACACGACCAGTTACTATTGACAAATGTAGCACAGTTGATGAAATTTCATTGCACTGTAGAGCATCCAAAGTTGCACACTCAGCTCTTGAAATTACCCTTGCGAAATCATGCATAAGACCACACATAACATAAGTAGTTTGATTGTTTGAAGAGTAGCCTCCTTCAATCTGCTGAAAGAAGCCCAGGTTCACTAAATTAGTCAGATAGAGCCGTCCTATCTCATCCAATCTCATACCTGAATGACTACACTTCAGAAATCCCTGTGAAATCCAAATACGAACTATCTCCTCAGCGAGAAACCGATAATTGCAAGGGAATATAGCACAATATGAGAAGCATTGTTGTAAATGGTAGGGCAGTTGATCATAACAAAGCTTCAAAGTAGGCATAATGCCTCTTCTGAGTTGCAGGGATTTCCAATCTTCGTTCTTCAGAATGTTACTCCAATGTTCACTGGTAAGATGCTGTCTTAATAATGCCCCTGCAGTTTCTGCAGCTAGCGGGTTTCCTTTCAACTTCTCTATTATCTGCCATGCCAAAGTCCTAAGACTACCTTTCACTTCATAGTTCTCATCACCAAACACACACGCTTTAAACAATATCCAAAAATCATCTTCTTTCAAACCATGTAACTTAATTGGTTCAACCGTACCTCTCCTTTTTGCAACAGATGGTTTTCTAGTTGTCACAAGTATGATATTGCCTTTTGCATTGTCAGATTTGAAAGGGGCTAATAGTTGGTTCCACTGGCAATCATTCATGTCATCCCAGACATCATCTAAAACAAGTAGAACCCTCTTTGATTTAACATAACCTCTCAAGACCTCCTGAAGCCTGGCAAAGCTGTACAGCCCTTCATGTGTTCCTTGGGAGACAAAATCCAACATCTCTCTTGAGATTCTCGTTTCATCAAATTTGTTGGACACTGAAATCCATATTCTGTGGTCAAATTGACTTTCCACAGATGGATCGTTGTATACCAGTTGAGCCAGGGTTGTCTTCCCAACCCCACCAATGCCTAAAACAGTCAGAACTGTTACACTGCTAGATAATTTGTGTCCTTTTATCAGCCGTATGATTTCTGCCTTCTCATAATCTCTCCCATAAACTTTTCCCTGAACAAGACTTGATGTTCTACGGTGTGGATGTTCTACATGGTGGTTTGAACTTGCACTAGAGTCTGACCCAAGTATCATTAGAGCTGCTCTCACATCTCCTCGGATGCCTTGCAACTGATGAGTTATGTCTTTTATCCTATTGGAAAAGGTGACCTTGTCCCAAGTGTATGTGTCGGATCTGGTGCCGTGTTTTGGCTCCTCAACCTCAGACCCTCTCATGTTTCTGGTGGATGAAATACCATCAGTTGCAGTAGAAGTAGCACTTGCAGTAGCATCACCAGTGCTGCAATAAGAAAAAAAAAGATGGTGGATTGGCTGTTAGAACCACCATAGATGTATACAGAAGACTCTTCAAATGTGCTGACCACCCATGAAGATATAAATTTCCCAGTTACCTTGAAGGGTCACTTGCTCCACGTTTCTTCTTACAACTTTTACTCTTGAGATGCTTGCGCAAAATAGGTGTCCCCTTGTCAGTTGTGCACACAACCACTGCACGGCAGTGTTTACATATTGCTTTGACAGGCCCTCCATTTTCAACAAATTCCTCGATATCAAAGTGTCCCCAGGACTCGGACCGTAATCCGCCAACACTGCTACTCCCAGTCGATCTCTCCACTTGCAGTGATCCATGTGCATCCGTTTCGTCAAGGTCATGCCTTGTGCCTGTGCCAAAAGAAAATATGCAACGAAAATTTAACTCTCTTTCTTTGAGAATGGGCAGAAATTTAACTCCTGAGCTGTTTATCCATATATTTTGTGCTCCCTCCGTTTCGTTTTACTTTGCATACTATGTTTTCCCTGAGTCAAAGTTTTTGAAGTTTGACCAAGTTATAGAAAAACTTATCAACATTCACAATATATCAAATTAACATCATCAGATCCATGATCCATCAAGCAATAATTTTTCATATTATACTTATTTGGTATTGTAGGTGTTGATATTTGTTAATATAATTCGGTCAAACTTAACAAATCAGTACGCGGAGTAAAGAAAACGGATGGATCTAGGGGGCTTACCTCCTTCCAATTCCAGCTGCTGCTGGAGCCTCCAGTAGTGGAGCTCGTCCACCAGATCTTCCGCGCCGTAGAGCAGCTCCCTGATGCGGGCGAGCGACCGGGCCAGCGGCTGGTTCCCGATCGCCCTCCTCTTGACAGCAGAGACGACCATCTCGACTCCCTCCACCTCAGATCTGAGCCTCTCGATGTCATCCGCGAGCCCAGCCCGGCGAATCCAACCATCGAGCTCGCCGCCAACTAGGAGGCCAGCATAGATGGCCTGCACCAGCCACCCAATCGCGGCCTCCAGCGAAGTTTCTTCCATCAGATCCAGTAGAGAAGCAGTGGCTGCGGCCTGCCGGTCGGTGGAGCAGAGCACTGAGTGAGAGCAGAGCACTGAGAGTGAGAGCAGAGGCAGCAGTATGCAGCCGGGAGTCTTTTTTTTTTTTGAGGGACAGCCGGGAGTCCTTTTTAATGGAACTACTCAGGTTAGTTTGTTTATTATGTTTCTCTCGACAAGAAAAAAGTCTTGGGCCGTCATGTGCTGCGTTTCTGTTCAGGTTAGATCTACACCCGGACTTGACAAATCTGACCCCCTATACGTCCGCGTATGCATGCAGATAGATCCTCGTATTTCTGTTCCGGCATCCACATATCTTAAATCCGGACTCTTAGATCCATGCAAATACATGCACGTCGATCGTACAAGCCAATGCTGCATGTAAATAGCAAATGTTGGTACGAAGCATAGATTTACTTTAAGTGCCAAACTCAAACATTGGCTCCTTGGTTGCGATTGTGGGTCCATATGTACTCCACAAGATAATTGAGTAGTTGTGTGTGCACCCACTCATCTCAAAGATTCTAATACATCTGCAGAAAGTTCATCAGTTGAGTCGCATCTTGATCTTCTGAGATTTCTGGCGTCTTCCGATGAAGCATCAGAATCCATCATTTTCCCTAACAAGATCACAAAAAATCCGGTCGGACAATGTGTCCAACACATCAAACGCAAGACGGAGCCAGAGAGTTGCTGGACGTACCACGGTGGCGTCCGGGCCGGCGACGACATCCCTCGCGGCGAGGAAGGGAGGGCTCTTCCGCAACTAGTGGCGGAGAGCCTAGGAATGGCCGCGAAGCAGGCGCAGCAGCGGAGTGCGAGACGGACGGCACGGAAGACGAAGAAGAGAGGACATAGCAAATTGATCCGGCTGGTCTTGGGGGTGGTTTTGATGCAATTTGGGGTAGGGTCTGGTCGTCGGGTCCGACGTGACGGGCGTGCCCGGGTGCGCCCGGGCACCCCCATATCTGCCCCATATTTGGGCTGAATATGAGGGGTGCCGGTCAGCCCAGGCGTTTGAGGGCCATTTGAGGGATGCGCCTGGGTAAAAAAATCATGACCGGGCAGTGACCGGGCCGACCGACCAGGCATATGAGGCAGGTTTGAGCCGTCTGGCTGTAGATGTTCTTAGTTCCCACCCCTCCCCCATACCACTCGGCAATCGCACGGACGGAGACCTCACCGTCGCCGTCGTCCGACAAGTGTTCGGCCAAATGTCACAGTGAATATTTTGTCGTTGTCGCTGTTGACTTCTGAAGAAAACATGATGGTTATGTACTTGAAGAAGAAGGATGAATTGTTGCATGATGCGTGGTTGGGCACAAGTTAAGTTTCAAGGCATGAATCATAACACAACATTTTGGGTAAATGTGCGTGTTTGGTTCAATGAGCACAAGCACTACGCGGCCCACGACATGAAGGTGATCCATGATCGTGGTATGAGATCAGTACTCCATCGATGGTACACTATTCAAAATGCCCTCAAAAAGTATTGTGGTGCATATACACAATTGCAAAGAAGGTGGCCAAGGGCGCGTCACATAAAGAGTTCATAAGTTTTGCTTCTTTGTTGCTCTTCGTGTTAGTCATTTAATTGGTGCTCAATATTGCAACTTGCTATCATGTCATTGTCTAACACAGACATGCAAGGGCGTTGAACCATACGACGGAGTGCAAACCCTTCACAGTGATGGGTTGTTGGATAAAACTCAATGGCCATGGCTACTAGATCAACCAGTGCCCATGAAGAAGTTGTCTCATAGTGGTGGCTGCGACACTCCTAGATCTTCAAGTTGTTGCAAACTGATCACATGGTAGCAGGCGGCTTCTTCTCTATGTCTTCTTGGTGCCGAATCCCTTTCCACTGATCCAACAATGCTAGTTCTCGCTCTTCTCGGTATGCTTACTCGTGATGGGTCATAAGTCCTTGCTGTTGGTTGCTTATGTAGCTTGTTTCCGGTTCTCCTATGTTGTTCCTTGTCCCTTCTTATGTGTGCCGGATGCTACTTGTTGTAGTCGTTGTGTTCTATCATAGTCTTAATTTGTGATATGAGAATGGTTCAGGTGAGCGTAAGCCCGCTGTAGCACCATCAAGAAAAAGCGGGGAACCTTTAATTCTGAAAAAGTGTCCAGGGGTATGCGATTGCTATTTCTTGCTACTATAGTCCTGCGCACCCAAACGGTTTGTTTGTGCGTGTACAATATAGTTAAGATGGCTCTTCCGAAATTTATTAGTGTTACATTAAGTATAGTATATATAGGATGTACTATGTGCACTAGTCTACCTTTCTTGAGGATTCTGGTAGGGCTTCCGCCACATTAGCCATGTGAACTTTGTTGGTTCTATTCAATGAATGGATCCGGGGAGGGCTACATGATTTTTGAAAAGAAATATTAACTTTTTTAGGATCAATACATAGATGTCATTCACCATTTTCTTCATCACTTCAACCATGTGGTTCTCCTTATGCCGGATGCAATGACCATCAAATTGAATTGACTTTACACTAGCTTAGTCTTTTTTACTATGATAGTATACAACAAACAACAAAAACTGAAGCATTGATTAACAAATTTTCAATGTACTCGAAGATACTACGGTCTTGATTTGGGCTTTATAAGTATTTAGTGTGAACCCACCACACCAACATCCCATATAATTCATAAATATTAGAGACACACTACCTTCAAATCTTAGCTCAATGTACATCCAACTAGTTGCCGTGTGGCCTTCATCCCATGGCCCCCCGCAGACACACCATCTCTCAAATGTTGAGACTTCAGAGGAGGGGGAAGCGTTGAGAGGAGGAGGGACCGTCCTTGAAAGAGATGGAAGTAAGACACATGTAGCGTGCTTGTGCTCGGAATAGTAGGCATCCAGGAATATTTTCATCCATGCAATCTTTTGTGTTCTTTTGATTTGAGCCAACACCGACCTTCAAGGACGGAATTGTGAATAGATTGAGTTGATGTTAATTAGTGGCGTTCTTGTTGTGCTTCATGTAGTCTTCTTATGTGTATGTTTGATTACAAGTGTGTATATATGTGGCTCAACTATCTGTATGTGAACCTAGATTATGCTACTTTTTGTGCTTTCGTAAACATATCACTAACCAACCAATTGTGAAGTATTGGTCAGCAATGATTTGTTTCTTTGTGTCATCAAAATTACATTACTAACAGTCCAGCCTTCAACAGTGAGTCATCACTGGCCGGTTTTTGGTTGGTGATGAGGGTAGTCATCATAGACGCCGATGCTGACTGGCCAAAAATCGGTCAGTGATGAGATTTTGGGTCGGTCTATGTGCAACAACGATGTACTAATGTTGGTTGGGTCAATGAAGTGTTTAGTGGTGGCAGTGGAAGTGGATTGTGGCGGCGTTCTTTGCCTTAGTCATCTTGGTGATGTTGGCCGACCTCTCTCTTGGGGCTCGTGGCAGCGGCGCGAGCTCTCGGGGTTCGTCTCCCTTCGACGATGCGTGAGGCCTCACATAGTTTTCTTGTTCTCTCTATTTGTGATGGTGGCCGTGATGTGGTCCAAAGGAGGTTCATGGTTGTCTTGATGGAACATTGCGCCTCGGCACAGTATGTGGCTCTCTCACTCATGTGTTGTGGCTAGGCAGTAGGAAGCCCTTCAATAGTGGTTGCGACTCTCCTAGATCTTCAAGGTACAGACTGGTTGCAGGGTAGCAGGCAGCTTCTTATATACGTGATCTCAATGTCGAATCTCCTTTCGACTAATCCAATAATGCTAGTTCCCGCTCTTCTCGATCTGCCTGATGGTGATGGGTGCTAAGTTCTTCGTGTTGCCTGCATGTTGTAGCTCACTTTTGGTTCTCCTATGTTGTTCCTTGCTCCTTCTTGTCTGTGTCGGGTGCTACTTGTTGCAGTCATTGTGTTGTATATTAGTCTTTTTTATGATATGAAAATGGTTTAGGCCGGTGTAAGCCTATGTAGCACCGTCAAGAAAATATATGGGACCCTTTAATTCTGAAAATAGGGGACCCTTTAATATGTGCTTGCTATTTCTTGATACTATAGTCATGCACACCGAAAGAGTCTGCTTGCATGTGTACAACACAGTTAAGATGACTCTTCCGAAATTTATTAGTGTTTTGTTATATTAGTTTTGTTACGTATAGTATACATAGGATGTATTATGTGTGCTAGTCTACCTTTCTTTAGGATTCTGGTAGGGCTTCCATCACATTAGCCTTGCGAACTCTGTTGCTTCCATTCAATGAATGGATGTGGAGAGCGCGCGATACATGATTTTTGAAAAGAAAAAAAGAACTTTCTTCAGGATCAATACATATAAGTCATTCATCATTTTCATCGCTACAAACGTATGATTCTCCTTAAGTTGGATGCAATGACCATCAAACTTAATTGGCTTTGCAATAGCTCAGTCTCTTTTACTATAATATACTACCTCTGTCCGGGTTTTTTGGGCCCCTCATATTTTGGGCCAGACTTCGACCATCTATACGATTAATACAATATAAATTATATGCTACAAAAGTACACTACTGAAAAGGGCTTTTGATGGTATAATTTTTGTGACATATACATTTTATTAGTTCAACCTATAGGTCAAAGTTTAGTCGAAAATAAGAGAGGCCTAATAAACCCGGATGAAGGGAGTGGTATACAACAACCAACAAACTGAAGCATTTATTGAGAAACAAATTTTCAATGTACTGGAAGATGTTATGGTCTTGATCTGGGCTTTGTAAGTATTTAATGTGCACTCACCACACCAATCTCCGATATCATTTCATAAATATTCGAGACACACTATCTTCAAATCTTAGCTCAATATATATCCATCTAGTTGTCGTGTCGTCTTCTTCCCTTTTTTGGGTTATTCCCTCGGCAAAGTGGGCTTTGCCTGCAAGGTTCGGGCCGAGTACCCTTAGCTAGGAATTGGATTTGGTAAAGTCTCTGCCGAGTGGGAAACGGCTTTCGCCGTGTTTTTCTGGTACTCGGAAAACTTAGAAATTCTAGTAGTGATATGAGGACAAATATTATCTAAATGTGAAAAATGTAAGGTCAAAGCACAAATATTGAATCTAGAAATTACAATAGAGATAAATTAGTCAGAAAAAGAAACCATAATTTAGATATTTAAGATATATGAAATAAAATGTTAAAAGTATCTAGCTGTGTTTTGGTACTATGGTGTTAGAGTTGCATGGCCTGCTAACATACATGCACAAACACAAGCAGAAAGGACCGAGCTACTATATGGTGTTATAGTTGCATGAGATGCTAGTATACGTGCACAAACACACGTACGCAGAGTTACTAAGTTGTTAACTGCCATAGCAAGCTGCATCAAGTCAGATACATGAGTGCACTCAAGCACCAAACAAAACTATCACGACTTCATAAAGGTCTACACAAGATCAAAAAAACAATAAACATGTTCCGTTTCAAAACAAAAAGAGATACAAAACTTGACACCACACAAATAATTGAATACTTCTATTGCTCATCTGCAAATGGCTCCGAGAGCAAGGGAACATAAGGAAGATAAGGAGTCCTGCAACCCCATTCAAGATCACATATAAAACGCAGCTCCCTGGAATCCATTTCATATGCCATTAGTTTCGTCAGTGATGGGCCAGTCAGCATGTACAACTGCTCACATACAATAAATATCACATTGTGTTCTGGGTGGATTGAGATTACTCTGTAGTTCCCCGCGAACACTGAATACTCTCTTCCAAGCAGTTGTAAGTGACTAACACTGTGCTTCAGGGTCCAGTTTTCACTACTAAAATCCTCAAGAGCCCAGATTGAGAGTTCAGAAACACTCTCATTTGCCAAATGCAATTGTCCCCGTGATAGATAAACATTAGGAATACCACGAGTAGAATCTGGCATGGAGCCACGAATGAACCTGTGATTACCCTCCACATCAATTGCTACAACCAAATTATTATCTGAAGAAAAATGCAGCATCTTGTTGAAAAATATGCTTCTTGGAAAACGGGATATCGAAAGTGGACTGTCCCAGACAACTCCATTTGTCCAAACTCCAGCTTTAGAGGAATAGACCCCCACTGTTTTCTTGCCTGTATCATGACCCTGCATGTTCACATCCACAACACCAGTAGTAGAAACAAACTCGAACACATGGAAGTGGGAGGAGACAGAGGGGTCGAACCCTAGGCGGGCAGTCCGCACCTTGCTGGACCAGGTGGTGGCAGGTAGGGTCACCCATGTCTCAGTGGCGGGATTGCACACCACGTAACCAAATCCATTGACTTCAGAAGGTTGGTTCCAGCAAAGGCAGAGGAGGAGACCATTGCAGCTGTCCAGCAGGTACATGTTAACTCTCTTGCAGTTGGGCAGGAACGAGAGGGAGCAGTCCATGCTAGTGCACCAGTTCCCTGACACGCTTTGGTAACCGCAAAGCATAGCTGGGAAGCGTTCCCCTCTGAAGGTTTGGTAGAAGATGCCGGCGAGGGTCGACCGGGGCAGCTTCTTGCGGTGGTCGGGGTGGGAGACGAGGTCGCGCCACCGCCTGGAGACGCACTTGCAGCAGCAGGTGGACTGGTAGGGCACGCGCGAGATGATCTCGACCAGGAGGTCGTCCGAGAGGTCGGACACGGGGCTCCTCTTCGTGCCCCTCTTCTTCTTGTTGCAGCCGCGCGGCGCCATCAATCGGCGGCCAGTGTGCAGATCGGGACGGTACGGACGACAGAAGATTAGTGCGTGGGCGGCGGCGATGCGGGAGAGGAGAGACGAGCCGGTCCAGGTATCCTGACTCAGGGTATCTGGGTTGTAATTATCTTGTTTTTAGGGAAATCTGGGCTGTAATTATATTGGCCGGCCGTATGAATCGTTCCCAATATATAAAATAATAATAATTTATAATTGCACGTGATTATCTGGTCATCTGCTGTCCTGGTAACTATTTTTATCCTCGTGTTTTACTGTGTTTAGAAGTGATTATCCAATGTTAATCTTCTCAGGAACTTTTTGCGTAGTACTACAACAAAACTTTCTCTAGAGGTCCGGATAGGCATGTACAATGAGAAGGTTTAGGAGATACAAATATTAACATGTCTCTATATGCTGATAAATCTTCAAATTATCATAACTCAGCGACAGCGCAGGATACATCCATAATTGTGAGCAGGAGTACACCATGAACACACCACTAGGACAGGAAACTTGTGTTACAAATTGCAGGGGGAGCATGAGGTTTTTGATTGTTGAAGCCACTGATTGTGATACATACTCGAGCTAGGACCAAAACCGAGAACTGAATTTCCATGAAACCTCATCCTCGAGCACCTACAAATCAAAGCCACACCGATGATGGCGAGTGCACCACAAGGTTGAACTCCGGATTCTCGTCCCAAAGCCAAGCTTCAATCCACTACCTTCATCAAGGACACAACATAGATGCGCGTCTACATAGCCCAATCAGAGATCATGTGTTCCACTGGAGTGCATAAACTCATCGTTAAAGCCATCTGTACCATCCGCTCTTATCTTTCTACGATGCCTCGATAGCCGGATACCTCTGGAGAAGACAACGGATGACAAAGAATTCACATACCGCCTGCCTCCCGCTACGTCGCATCATTTTTGATCCAACATCAACAGGCCAAACATGACACCTCCGCCAGAGCCACTGAGCATCACCTGCCGGTAACAGGCATGACTTGACGTCTCCGTATAAGACGTCGTCCGTAGCATCCGCCAGTAACGCATCCACCGGTGGCTTCACCTGTCGGCGACATGCGCTGCCCGAAAACTCCAAAAGAGGCACATGTGTCACCTGCCGAGCCGCATCAAACCCGATCTGTTGATGGAGTGGACGTCCCATACCGCCACCAGCCTCAGAAAGGCCGTCGCCACCTCGAGATCCAGACTCCTAGTCGCCCACACAACCCCGAATTCTGCCACCGTCGATGAAGAGGGGCTACCACCCCGATTCCGGGTACTACAGGGAGTACCCACCATCGCGCCAGCCGCTGTCATCGCCCATACAACGGCAAGCCGCCGCGATCCCGCATCCAGTGGTGTTGACGCCGGAGGAAGCTCCGGGCCCACGCGCATCCTATAACGTCCCCGGGAGCGGGATCCCAAGATCCGCCGCCACAAGGACCCACCACTTGGTCCGTCATCCCCGGCAGAGGGGACGCCACCACCGCCATGACCGGAGCCGCGACTCTCGGGACCCATCACCACCGATTGGACACATCCTCTCCTGATATTCCCTCCCTACGGATCCGCTGGAGCAGCACCGAACCGCCGGGAAAGATGAACTCTGGATTGGATCTCGTTCCGCCAATCCCTCCAGATCGCGGGGCTGCAGCCCAGACCCCTGTCTTCCCCACCACTGGCGACACCCTCGCATAGTCGGCGCCCGCCTCTGGGGGC
>NC_041385.1:762923043-762952716 GCF_002162155.2 Triticum dicoccoides
CTGGAGAGAGCGAGCGAGGGGGTACAGGAAGGCTCGAGCCGCTTCAGAGATGGATTTCCGTTACCGAAATGATTCCTGTTCACATAATATATATAATTACAGGCAAGGTCACTAAGTTAAGTGCAATAGCTAGCTAGCCACATAAAGTCAAGTACTGCATCAGGCACACAAAAATTCAATGGCAACTCCATAATGGTCTACCCAAGTCATGCTTCTGTAGAAGACGTAACTCCAAATCTCCAATACCATAACAAAAATAAGCAATTGTCTCGTTTATCTACATAAATAAAGAGATGCACAATTGTGAAGCTGCCTACACATTTAAGATTTCTAGAATCATGTGATCACATTCCAAATTCACATATAAAACGTAGCTCCATAGAATCCATTTCATATCTCATTAGTTTCCTCGGTGAACTTCATCCCAATAGCAAGATCTTAAGTTCCTCACTACACTACTAGAAAAAGGCCTACTAATGGCGCATCGGTTTTGCCTACTAATGGCGCACTACCGGTATTTTTTACTATCACGCCACTAGTATACTAATGGCGCACCACTGGTGCGCTATTAGTATCTGGTATACTAATGGCGCATCACGCAGTGCGCCATTAGTATAGCCCCGGTGCGCCATTAGTATCTGGTATCTCAAAAAAAATTCAATTTTTTTTCAGAATTTTTTAAATTTTTTTTTTCAAATTAATCTCAGGTCACTATGGCTTAATCTCGGGTCAAATCGCACTCCGTGGTCAAACTTCCCAAAAGGTCACCCATCCTCACACTACTCCAGCTCAAGCACGCTTAACTTCAAAGTTCTATCCAACCCCAGCAACAGCTCACTTCACAGGCACTTATTGATATATCTAGCATATCAATCCTATTATACCTTGTTGATGTCTAGGACTTTGTTCATGTTCATGACTATAATGAAATTTTGAAAAATATTTCAAACTTCCTGGTCATATTACGTATCATGTTTTGAAAAACAATCAAAAAAAATTCAAAACCAATTTTTTTTCTATTACTAGTGGTGCACCACATCCATGGTGCGCCACTAGTAAGTTTGAAATTTTTTGAATTTTTTTGCCTCTAGATCTTGAAAGCCCCGTAACTTTTGTTCTGTTAGGTTTTTGGGGATTTTGAAAATGTTTAACAGGGTTCTCCCTGTTAAATTCGGATGTAACTTTTCGAGTAGATAATTTTTCATATAAAAACTTTTTAATCCGAGTTCGTATGCAAAAGTTATGGCCATTTTACAAATTTCCAGAGAGATTTTGCAAATAAAGTCGAAATTCATATTTGTAAATTTTCCCAACAACTAGACCACATATCACATGGGAAACTTATTTTCTTTTATTTTTTTGACATTTTGATCATTTTCTTTTTTTTAAACTAAAAAGGCGGTCCAGGGGGGCATTCGGGAACTTTTGGGCCAAGTTAGTAATGGCGCACCGTGGGGTGGTGCGCCATTACTAGTTAACTAGTAATGGCGCACCACACCCACGGTGCGCCATTACTAGTTTTGAAAAGAAAAAAAGAAAAAAATGAATTTTTTTTGAAAAAAACTTAGTAATGGCGCACCTGTGGACAGTGCGCCATTACTAGTTAAATCTAGTAATGGCGCACTGTCCACAGGTGCGCCATTACTAACAAATTTTTTTTTATTTTTTTTCAAAACTACTAATGGCGCACGGTGGGTGTGGTGCGCCATTACTATGTCAACTAGTAATGGCGCACCACACCCACGGTGCGCCATTAGTAGTTTTGAAAAGATCTTTTTTACTAATTGCGCACCGTGGGATGTGGTGGGCCATTAGTATTTGCACATTAATGGCGTACCAACACATGATGCGTCATTAGTATTTAGTAATGGCGCACCACATGTACAGTGCGTCATTAGTGTCTATCCCATCTATAGCATTTTTTCTAGTAGTGCTATATAGAGATTAGAAAACAGGGTACTTTTGTTGTGTGTCAAGCAAGACAGCTTAGCATTAAATACTTGGAGTGAGCTAATATAGTTTGGTAACATCCCTGGCTGGAGTTGAAACGAGAGTTTACTTGAATGTAGATTAATAAATAGTTGCAACCTGCATCACTGCGTCCAGAAAGTTCATATGCAACAGTAAATAAAAAGTTCGGCGACATGCAAAAGCAATTATCTATTCTGTATTATTTTTTTAGAACGAAGGCTCGAGAGAGGGCCCGGCTTTGAATTAACAAAGCCATCAACCGGCCAGGAATTACATCGGTCAACACCTTACAAGAGGAAAAAGGAAAAAAGATGGCAGATACATAATGCTACTAGACAACTTACAAACATCAACTACACCAAGCACTAGAACAAAATGGAAAACAAAGCTTCGCTTGATGTCGATGATGCCCCCAGCCGCAGAATCAGCACCATAGGTGGAGCGGAAGCACGAAGAAGATGAGACCCCACGGAGGAAGGGAGCATGCCCTCATCTGCACTAGGGGTGGTGAGCTGGAACAACCAACCGGAAACCATCTCCAAAGGGGACCCCTGCCCCTTGTCCTGGCTTGAAGGACGACGTACCGTCAGAAGATGGGGAAGCTAACCCTAGAGCCAGATTAGATGACAGCCATGAACTACCATGAGAGATACTCAGCCCTGCCCCCAGCTGAGTCGAGCTCGCCTTGGAAGAGCCTCGCCCACACGCATAGAGCCACACACGAAGGGATGAAGCCGTCAGGATCGAAGGAGTTTAGGAAGGAAGCATAGAACGATGAAACTAGCACATCAAGTGCAATGAGATCAAGGACAATCCTGCAAGGAGCAGCACCGCGATCACCCCGTCGTCGATGTGCAACTGAAGATGAGGGATGGAACCCGATCCACTACCGGCCCTGAACAAAGGACGCCCACCCGTCGGCAAGTAGACTAGCACGACAAAAACAGGGGATGACCAAAGAAGTTGCGGGATCGCCAATCACCCGCCGAGGCACAACACCGATGTGACAAATCAGACCACGAGACCATCGATCCCCCAATCCCCAAACTAGAGCGCCCTCGCAGCTCTCAAACTACCAGAGCAACACCTCCAGGAAGGTGACGGGGAAGAGCGCCGCTGCCGCCCCATCCAAAAGGATGAGGTTTTCACCCGGAGCGAGAGGGGAGAGAGGGAGACAGAACCTCGATGGAGACTCCAGGGAGGGGCATGGCACCAATTGATGTTGTCATCATCGTGACCGGGCCACACCAGCCAAGGATTTGTCCCGGACTATCGCCACTCCCGCACCCCAAGAGCACCAGATCCGGCGACCATAGACCGCCAAGGACAAGCAACGCCGGGGTGGAAGGTGCTATGAGAGGGGAAGGGAAAGACCTACAGATCTGGCGCCGTCCGCAGGGGGTAAGACCGCACGCGAAGACCAGTCACCAATGACCGCCGCCACCATGCCGCCCGCGTGGCTGAGGGGCTGGAGCAACACCCGCGACCACTGCTCGCTAGAGAGCCAATGTCGCCATTCCTTCCGAGGCCGCCGCCTCGGCGTCTGGGGCTCTCCGCACGGAGGCGGAGCAACATACCCCCCCCCCTCCACCACCATCCTCTTTGGCCGCACTGGATTGCCCGGAATCTTCTCTGGTGACAGCGAGGGGGAAGTAGCAGGGGTGGCGGCGCGCGGTAAGGTTTCGGCGCTGCCCAAGTCACCCCCAGCGGAGCGACACGGGGGCTGTGGGGAAGGATGGAGAGCCCCCGAAGTAAAGCAATTCTATTCCATATTCGGTGAAACAATCAAACTCTTCAACATGAATAACTACAACGCTCTCATTCATATGAATGCAGGTAAGCAACTAGTTAAGTATGCATTGGCATACAAAAGCGGATCTCTACTCCTAATGTCTCAGTTGGTAGGTCGCGTTTCGGGTTTTATTTTCGTCCCACCTCACCCGGTTTTTTTGGTACCTATTTTGGTACCTCCTCCCACCTCCCACCTCCCAACGATTTTCTCTTGGACCGTCGAGTGATGCCCCCCGTGGAGGTAGCGATGCCTCAGGTAGCGAGCGAGGCCTGCAAGTCGAAAAAAAACTACGAAAGAAAACCTACGAAAGAAAACCAACGAGAAAAAACCCACGAGCGACGGAGTGAGGCAACGCACACCCTCCCTCTGCAAACCCTAGCCGCCGCACGAGGGAAGAGATGAGGGGCAACACGTTGCGTCCAGACGTCTCCGCCGCCGGCCTCTCTACACTTCGAGGAGAAGACGCCCGTCAAGGAGCGGCCCTCGCCAGCGCGGAGCTCGGCGTTGGTCAAGAAGAGCACCACCATCATGCCCAGGCTGGTGACACACGGCTGGAGCTTCGTCGCTGACAGGGCAACCCACCTCCTCCTCCACAGAACAAGATCCCAAAGGGCCGGTTCCACCTGTATGTACTCTGCACACCTGAACTGAACATGTTCTTTCTTGCAGCTTCTGAAGCTGATTTGAATTGAAGCTTAAATTGTATGTGCAGGAGAAGAGCTCGATGAGCTGCACGGCTCACGCACCATGAGCAGGAGGCCCAGGGAGAAGGAGCCCTCCTTGCTGGTCTCCGACGGGCGGCGTCGGCAGCACAACTGCCTCCCCCAAGAGGAGGCCCTCCTTGTCGGCCTCTCCCGTGCTGGTGCTAGGGAAGCTCAATGCTCTCGGCAAGGCAAGTGATCACATTCAGATGGGCTCTTCTCTCTGTTGGTTTTTCTATCTGCCTTTTCTTTGAACTGATCCGACGCTGGGAAATTTTATTTCAGGAAGCCAGGGAATAGGCGCAGAATCAATGGCAAGCCGAGTTGACAGGTGACTTCACACATCAAATCGAATCAATGGTGTTTTTCTACTGGCACATCAGTGCAAAAAAATGACAATTGATAGCCTCTCCTTTAGCTATCATACCATGTGTTGTGTCACTAAGTTATGATCTCAGCTGCGGTCTACATATTTTCAGATTAATGAAGCTTATAGCCCTCCAATGTAGTATCTATATGCTTTACAAAACTATCCGAGTATTGCAAAATTGCATGATACATCAAATTGGAGCGTAGCCTACATACTTATGGACTGTGGACTTATGTTGCTTATTTAGAGGCTGCCGTACATGGATCAGGTATGATATTGATTGCAGAAATTTCTATATGACTCTTGCGGATTTCAACCTTGTTCTTCTCCCTAATTTAGGAAAACTACAAGTATTTGGTGCACGATCTAAAATAGCTGCAGGCTAATCCTCCCCTAATGTTCATAATGTTCTGTGGTACACAATATGGGTAAAGGAGAGCACATTGCTCTAATGTTTTTGCATATGATATTAAATCAGAGATTTCAGTGGATAATATATGGTATTGACTTGGACATTGGTGTTGTGGAACAATCTAGCAGGTATTGGATCTTATAGAATTATAGAGTTGGCAGGGTCTGGAAATCATGGTGTTGGTGTTTCAGCCTATTAATCTGTAGATAAAGAAAATCCGTACACCTCTACAAATAATCCTGAAGAAAGTTCTACTATTGCGAACGCTCCAACTGAATAAGAAATATGATTTTTTTAATTGAAGAAGAAGCCAGTTTCTTGAGAAGGAATACAGAATAATATTTTGGATTATTTACTTGAGGTATTTCCATGACTTCATTCTTTATTTTCTCATCCCTCATTATTGGTACTATATAATGGCAATTTGGGACGTTGCAACATAAAGTTTGGGCAAACATATGTTGCTTATTAGATGGCCATTTAGGATGGATCCGTGATAAATTGTGCATTATAAGTTGATGTTTCTGAAATTACTCTCTTTTAGCTCTGCTAGGAGTGGGATTAATCTTTATTTTTATTGATTACTCCTTTTTAGTACAACCAATATTTTACTGAATAAAAACTGTAACTCTATTAATGAAGTGGTAGTTAGTGGAGTACATAATTGCACCATTGTACGACAGTGACCATAACTCTAGATTATACGTAGGATTGCATCTTCACTGAAGTAGAGATATTTGGTCATTTTTCCGATGTGAATTAAGATGACCATAACTCTCACGTCGTAGTTATGGTACCACCTCCTGTGTCATTAAAGGATACTTGTGTGATTTACTAGCTGTTTTAGGTACCTCCTACAGTCCTACTTACTCGTGTGATTTACTTGTCGTTTTATATAAGCATGATGCTCGTATGTTTTGATATTTAGCACTTTGCGTCATATGTGAAACAAGTAATTTAAATAATTCCACCCATTGTAATTGCATACTAGGTCTCAGATTCATGGCATCAACCGTGAGGGGTAGTATGCAAGGATCAACCGATGTGGATAACAAAATATGTGTGCGAGCTTCCGGGAAATCTAATTGGGTCTATGCAAACAAGCAGATTTGGAAGATAATCCCTGTACATGTATGACTATACGAACTCTTCTTCCCTCCAGGCAATAGAGTTTAGCTTCAGTAAGCAAGTGCTAAGATAACTTGCATTCATAACTCTGCTGCTGATCAAGTCAAGTGTCTGTATTTGGTGTTCAGGTTGATTTGGCAAATCTTTGACAGTAGTTGTGGGTCTTATACTGATGACAATCAACGTGTCTTTTCCGACCAACCAGGGGTCGATTCCAACATATGTTTTGTCCATCTTTGAAGCCCATTTGCTACTCATTGATCTGCTTCACTCCTCCACAAGGTACGATATTATTATACCCCTGTTGCGTCCTACTGCGCACATGCAATTGTGGTGATCAGAATGGAATTCTATTCGTGATTCATGATCTCCACATCGAAGGA
The DNA here is from genome assembly GCF_002162155.2 of Triticum dicoccoides. Classification (NCBI taxonomy): domain Eukaryota; kingdom Viridiplantae; phylum Streptophyta; class Magnoliopsida; order Poales; family Poaceae; genus Triticum; species Triticum dicoccoides. Next base: position 762,929,801 of record NC_041385.1, read on the forward strand.
ACCGAATGGAAACAATAGCATGACAAAACAAATGAATTTCTACCTATATTTCTACACATTGTCCAGCCCCTTGTCTAGCTTGTTGATTTTTATTAGTTTTAGTTTCTCACTAGGTTCTCTTGAGCGATGAGTCATACTGGATGTTCAAGGACACATAAGGCTTCATGAACCACATTCTCTTGCTGAACTTTTTTTGGCATCATAACAACGATTCCCATGATCTTTCTATGGTAAAACCTTCAGTCTTGTTAATCCCGTTATCTTGAGTTATGATGGTATATGATTTTTTTTTCCATTGGAGCAACAATGTCATCTTTTTTAGATTGCAACTGTGATGTTTCCATTCAAGTTACTGATTGCTGGAATGCGATTATTTGAAGGCATCTTACGATCTGGTCATAACTAGCCAAAGCTCTGCAATATTAGTGTGTAATCATATCCTCTTTCTCTCTGCTTGTGGGTAGTGCTTTACTGATGGACGGTGTTGGCGCGTTTAGGGCATAATGACCTGAGCGGTAGATCGTACGGTGAACAACGTCGACGGCAGCGCTAGAGCGCGGCGAGGCTGGTTGAGGTTTTCTCTATGCTTATTTTAATGACCACATGTAATTTTATTTGAGATCTTTTCATGGTTGCACTGCTAATTAATAATCGTAATGATGTAATGTAATTCGCATAATATGATATAATCATTTGGTAGTAGACTTTGCTGGACTATTGTAGGTCGCCAGAAACACTATGTTTTATCCAGAAGGTCATCCACAACGTCTGTGCATTGCGTAGAGCTGCTTACTGCAATTTTCTAGAATGCACTTCTTGAATTATTCCGGAAGATGTTAGTATTTCACCTCAGTACCTTGCTGCTCACTCCAGCGTGAAGACGTGTTCGCTAAATGGTGAGCTATGCATTGTGAAAAGGTAAGGCAATGCATCACGGTTGATCTTTGCTTGAACTTGTGGGCCTTCAATAGCGTTTTAGTTCATATAAAAGCAAATCCCGTATATTCTTAAACATAAAGAGATTATTATGGTTCAGACTATCAAGGATATCAATAATTCTATATGCGCTAAATAGGACTCCCATTTTAAAGAAAAATAAAACTCTTTTTATAAACACGGTTCGACCATGGTGCTAATATATGTTTTTTTGGGAGGTGTTATATATGTTTAGATTCATGCACTATGTGTATCACGCATCTCTTCCTTTTCTAAAATATTGGCAGAGGCTCTATCTCATACACTAAATCTTTTATCGAGCCTATCATGGCTGCACCTCAAGGTTTGATAACTAATGTCGATTCAGAAGGTGGATTTGGCTCATTGATGATACATATAAGCAATTTCTGAGCTCATAGGTTCCAAGCTATTCAGTTTTATGCAAAATTGTGGAGCAGAAAAACAAGCTGGAAGCTTACTCGGGGATGCAGGCCAGCGGCAACCCCACAGCCGAAGGCGACAAGGTTACGCCAGACATCAAAGAGAAGTAGCGTGCTCGGGCCTGCTAGGAGCTCCGGGCTTGGTGGGTGTGGACCATGACATTACCGAGGAGTGTTCTTTATTGGTAAGTAGTAATATTTTTGTAATAATTTTATGATATCTAATTAGTATGTATTCAAATTTCAGAGATCAGGTCGCATAAACCTATGGTTTTATATCAGTCAGAAGAATTTTTCTTAGGGAAATGAATCGGAAGAATTTTTCTTTCTTTTGACACCTCAATTCCAGGAGTTTACCTCATAAATTGTAGTGAAAACATACTAGGGGTTGTAGAGTTTTGTGCAAGCTTTTGTGATGTTGCTTAATGGCCCATTTATATCTCAGATGGATATATAGAATCCCTAGATATATTTGTTGCTTTCTTCTTATGGACATGCGAGCTGGATATTCGCTACACAAAATAAAGGTGTAAAATTGATCCTTTATTTCCTAAATTGCGCCTTGGCACGAGGGTGCCGGTCCCAACGCTTTGGTCAAGCAGATAATACTCAAGTTAGTAGCAATCCTCATTTAGCATATGTACTCAAACAAGAAAACAAAATGAAAGAAAGAAGAAATATTAACTTATCATAGAAGCAAGACAGCAAAAGATAACCACTTGACAAGGGTGCCTGTCCGAACGATGTGGTCAAGAAGGTAATGATCACTTAGTAGTAAGCATGGTTTAGGTTAGTAGGAAGTGTTGCTTGCCACAGCCCTGCCGGGTGAATCTAACAAAGTCGTGATAATTCAGTACATTCTATGCCGGGTGAATCTAACAAAGTCGTGATAATTCAGTACATTCTATTGATGCATTTCATATGATATGTAGCATAAAGCACCAAAAGTTTCAATCTTTAGAACACGATAATAATAAGTTTGTGCATATTTGCCATGTAGCTGTTATACACTTGCACACTGCAGGACATGTGTTGGATGATTATTTTTTTTCTTTTAAAAAGGAGATCTTCTAAGCTGCTGTGTTGTTTCGAAATGTGGATAACATTTTGTTCTAAGTGATCTGGTTCTTTCAATTGGTGCATAGCATGTTTGTTTGAAGTTCAAGCTAGCAGAGTACGAAACTATAGGGTATTTTAAATTCTCACTAAAATATCATGGTTAGTCATTCCAATTTTAGGATCTCAGAGCGTGATGCTCTGTTGCTTTTACTAATAGAATTCATATATGATTATTTTCTGTAATGTGCAAAACATTTTTCAGGACTATCTTTGTATTGTTTGCTTACCATTTTTTGACAACAGATTTCAGCACCACTTGTAATAAATTTTTAGGTGATTTTGTGGACAATTACACGCCCATATTTTTTGAATTAATGACACCAGTGAGTTGATACTTTTGGTATCTGATCTGGTTCTTTTGGGTACAAGTCTTGCTCTGAATAGTAAATAGATTGCACAACAAATTGTCTACTCTTGTTCTGGGATACATAATGCAATTTACTGATATTGTTCAAATTCAAAAAATAATTGATCAGCGCTTAGTAGGGTCGCATATAATAAAGTATATATGAAAGTATCTTATGGTTACTCTTGTTTGGATCATTTATCTCTATGTATACATCACCGAGTTAAATTGCAAGTGAAATGGATTTCAGTTATTTTCCAATTGTTGCAGGCTATCTTTTTTACACGTACAAAATTTATATGCATTATATTTGTAGGCTCAGTTAGAAATCCAATCGTTGCAGGCTATCTTTTTTATACATACATAATTTATATGCATTATATTTGTAGGCGCAGTCAGAAAAAGTACATAACTTGCGAAATTTTATATGCATTGTATTAATAGGTGTAGTTCAGAAAAGAATTAGAAGTTGGATCTCTCTTGTGCTATTATTGCTAAAATCAAGAGGCTCATTACAAGGAATTGTCATGTTTTGTGTACCTTGTAATAGTGACACGCAATGGTCGTGTGATGTTGAGTGATATTGATCCTATTTGATAATGGCTGGTATATGTTCTTTGGTGACACGCGATTTTATGGTTTAGGAGAGACCAAGACTGCCGAGAAAGAAAGAAGCCGATCTGGCCCCCTGGGACCTGCGGCCACAGCTGGAGAGGGCGTCTCCCCCTTGTCGACGGGGTTTGGCGCCGGTGCTCGGTGCGCCGTCTTGGCCGTGCTGGGCGGCGAGTCAGCGGCGGGCTTGGATCCGATCTGAAGTTGGTGGCATCACCATGCTTGTCCTCCTTTGTTAGCTGGTCTGCGGGCTTCCTCCGGACGTCCTGCTCGGCTGGTTGGCGGAGCAATGGCGATGCAAGCTCTGGGTCGGGGTAAACCCTTGACCGGTGGTGCCGGTCACGATGTTGGCGGCGCTTGCGGCGCCGTTCTCCCTCTGGTGGGCGACATCGAGACCCTCTCCTCGCCTTCCACCCCATGGTCCCGGGCGAAAGCCTAAAATCTCTTGATTGGGCGGCGACAGCGCGTCGGCATCGTTTTCTTCTTGAAGACACTGCCTTGGGAGTCCAGGATGGCCAGGGGCTCGGAGCGGTGGTGGTTTGCCTGTTCTTCTAACGTGACCCTGCTTGGCAATGGCGGTGGGTTCCTTGGTCTTGGCCGGTGACGGGCATGATGTATGGGTTCCTATGAGAGGTGAGGTGGCCAGGGCTCGTCCTCTCCCCAACAACATGTTGGCCAGTCCATCCGTGCTCGGGGGTGAGCTATTCTGCCTCCTGACGGGCCGGCGTCCTTTGATCTAGGACGAGAAGGCAGGGGTGCCCTCTTCGGAGGCAGAGGCTGAAGGTAGGACAACAGGGTTGGCCCTTGGGAGTTGATGGAGCATGGCCTTCCTCCGGTGGTGAATTGCTCCCTTACGCGGTTGCGTCGATGGCATGATCGGAGGTCGTCGCTTGTTGTTCCATAGTGTTTGTATCTTGTTGATTTTCGGTTCTCTTATTTTCCTTCTTTGTTGTGGTGATGGCTGTAATGTGTGGTTGTTGCTTTATATATAAAGCGGGGCGAAAACCATTTTCAGTAAAGAAAGAAGCCGAAGAGAGTTTGAATTTGTTGCTATTTGATGAAACCAGATGCCACCATGCTTAACACGTATTTCTGAATTAAAATAATAATTTGATAAATGCGTATATTTCTATTATTACATGGCAATGCACGGTCATCCGGCTTTTGCCCGTAGCAACTTTTGATATTTCCTGGCCAGAGAGAACAAACATGTGTCCAAGCACGCCGAAGCTATTATTCTCAGGTTTTTTATGCTGATATTGAATGGCTACCTTCCATCTGCTAGGGAGATAGTTTTTGCTGATCTTTCATCTGAATGTGCTCATCTAGAGCTAAAGCTGGAAGAAGCCCAAGCATCACATAATCCTGAAGACCTATGCACTGTCTCCAAAGTCTTGAGCTTATTAAGAGATGACACAAAATTTGAGCTTTCTTATACAAAATTGTGTTGGTGTCTGGTTGTAGAACATATTTCCTATTATAGAAGTTAAAGAGAGGAAGTAAAAGGGTAAGCCAAGGGCTAGCCTAAAATCCCAAAAGGACTCACGTGGTATTTGTTGCCGGCCAACCTGTCTTCAATCCAGCGGTTGGTCGCTTGAACAATGTTATTCACTCAGAGGGAGTTTTGATCAAAAGTTTATGAATTATCATGCATGGAACCTGTATATGTTGTAGACTATTTCATTGTATTATACTATATAAAAGCGGCAAAGTAGTATTATGGTCATTGCTTTAGTAAAACATACACATGCAGTATGGTTATGAAGCTGGATGAATGCTCATTGGTCAGTTCAAGACTTCAAGATATTCATAATTAATTATGTGTGTTTTGATTAAAATTTTAAAGTTGGCCCACCTCAACTTGTCAGGCTATGGATAGAGGGATATATTGCCACCCCTTTCCCGGAGGACCAGTAGTTAGCCACTTTTTGATGTAGCTGTCAACCAAATCTAGAGCTTCTCATTTCTCTTTTTGTATGTTTTCTAAAAGAACGTAACTTGTATGGCACAATTTTGATGCCACTTGTAATTTTTAAAGCCACATGATTTGACAATTAGTCAAAGGTCCATGGTGTTTGGACTGTCCCACTAGGGCAGGAAACTGAGAGAGAATGGAAGGGTCCGGCAGGAAAAGGGAAGTTTGGGCCGTGGTGTTTTTTTTTGTTGGGCCAATGTTCCGGAGATAACATGACGGATAATCCGGATAACCATATTTCTCCCCCACATATGGTCCCAATTTGGGGGAGTTTGGACTGTCTAAACGGTTGAATTTTGTGGACCATGGTGGGTGCACCTTTGATGTCCGAACATGCTTGGACGTACGAGGAAGAAATGAGGTTCGACCTTGGAGATGACCTTAGGCATTTGTTTGATTTATTTATATGCATTGTAGCCCGTAGCAACGCACGGGCATCCTACTAGTAAGCCTAACTTGAGATTTTTATAGATAATAGACATCCTAATGAAGTTTAGTTGCCATCATTTATCTTGACAAGAGCATGAATGTTAATTTCATTAGTTTCCTCTGGTCAGGTGACCAATGTCGAACACAACAGGGCAACCATAAAAACAATTAATGTTGTATATGTTAACTCTAATTCCTAGCCGCATAAATTCAGATACACCCAAGTGACTCTTGCTTATGCTGAAAACTTAACTCCAATATCATGAAGAAGATAACCAGCTGTTCCATTGCGGAAGAGATACAAGCTGCACTATTCAATTGAGACTTCTAGTGCCCATCTGCCAATGACTCCGAGAACAAAGGAACATATGAAAGATAAGGAGTCCTGGAGCCCCGTCCAACTTCACATATAAATCGCAGCTCCCCAGAATCCATGTCGTATGACATTAGTTTCGTCAGTAATTGTTCGCCCTGCTTGCGCAATCTCTCACACACAAAAAATATCAAACTATGTTCTGGGTGGATTGAGATAACTCTGTAATAACTCGGAAACATTGGCGGTGTGCATCGTGGGATGCAGAGCTCGGGGTAAGCCCCTTCTCGAAATTTTGGAAAAGCATAACCCGGAAACTTTGAATACACTAATCCGAGCAGTTGTAGGTGGCTAACCTTGTGCTTCAAGGTCCAGTTTTCACTACTATAATCTTCAAGGGCCCAAACTGACAGTTCAGAAACATCCTTATGTGCCAAACGCAATTGTCCTTGTGATAAATAAACATCATTACCACCGCATGGAGTAGGCACACGAATAAACCCACGAGTTCCATCCACACCAACTGCTACAACCGAATTATGACATGATCGAGAAGATAAATGCAACATCCTGTTGAAAAATACTCTTTTCGTATAGTCGGTTATCGAAATTGGGCTGTCCCAAACAACTTGATGTGTCCAAACTCCAGCTTTGGATGAGTAGATTCCGACTGCTTGGATGCGTGTACCCTGACCCTCCATATTGGCACCAGCAGATGCAAGTTCGAACACATGGAAGTGAGAGGAGACAGTCGGATGGAACCCTAGGCGAGTGATCCGCACCTCGCAGGACCATCTGGCGGCAGGCACGACGACCCATTTCTTAGTGGCGGGATTGCAGACCACATAATCAAAGTTCTTGACACCATAAGGCTGATCCCAGTTGCGGACTTGCGGGAGAGGAGGAGGCCATTGCAGCAGTCCAAGAGGTAAAACTGAACTCTCCTCCGTTTGGGCAGGAAGGAGAGGGAGGGGTCCATGCTAGAGCAGAAGTTCCCTGATACGCTTCGGTAACCACAAAACCTAGCTGGGGGCAGACGGCCCGTGCCTCCGAAGGTTTTGTAGAAGATGCCGGCGAGGATCGACCGGGGAAGCTTCTTGAGGTGGTCGGGGTGGGAGAGTAGGTCGCGCCACCGCCTGGAGACGCACTTGCAGCAGCAGGTGGACTGGTAGGGCACGCGCGAGATGATCTCGACGAGGAGGTCGTCCGAGAGGTTGGACACGGGGCTCCTCTTCGTGCGCCTCTTCTTCTTCTTGCAGCCGCGCGGCGCCATTGACGGCCAGTCTGCAGATCGGGCCGGACGACCGAAGACTCGAGACTCGTGCACCGGCTAGCCTGGTCGCGAACTGCAAAGCTAGGAACGGCAGCTAGGGTTTGCGTGCGCGGCAGCGGCGCGGACGTAGAGGTGGAGCAGGAAAGCCGAAGAGAAAAGGTGTATCTGGGTCGCACGAGTCAAAATACTGTCGTTCCCCTAGTAAAAAGGCCATGAATAGACGCCGGCGCACTGGCCCAAATTTGGGCCGGTCAACCCGCAACCGTAGGATTTCGTTCATTCTAACCGTTCGATGCACTTCGTCTTTATCAGAACACACGCGTACGAAAAGATTCCCCTGCATCTCGTCGCTCTCTTCCGTCTGGCCGGCCGCAGATGCTCTCTGGTCGCTGCCCTCACGGGCCATCCTCGTCGCCCTCGCCGACCATCCTCGTTGCCGGTTGAAGCATCAAATGGCATGACGGCGTCGCTCACAGCCAATAGCAGTCGTAGCAAAAATCTTTGTCGATTCCAGCAAAACAAAAACATGATGGAAGCAAAAAGATGGGTCACCAGTTCCAGCAAAAAAACACAATACGCGGAAGCAAAATAAGATGATACACCGGTTCCAGCAAAAACACAACACGGTGGAAGCAAAATGAGACGCCGGTTCCAGCAAAAAAAGACAGTGGTAGCAAAAAATTGGTCTGGTTCCAGCAAAATCTGAAGACAGTAGTAGCAAAAATTGGGGGTGATTGCAACAAAAATACAAACTGGTTCCAGCTATGCGTGTCGCAATTGCAGCACCGCCGTCCGGACGTGGTCACCACGCCGGGTCGTGGTCACCACTGCCACGGGATGGACCCGCGGTAGCAGCTTCGCCTTGGATGGTTGCAACTAGTCGTACATAGGTTGCAACCATCCCATGGCGCCGCCGTGGCTCGGATGCAAAACCGATGCAGCTCCGTGCACCACCGGGTTGCAGCCCATCGCGCACACCGTCGTTGCCGTCGTAGCAAAATGGTTGGCCGGCTGCAGCTTTTTGTGTTGCCGGTTGCAGCCCATCACAGCAGCCCTGTCGGCACCGTAGCAAAATGGTTTGCCGGTTGCAACCTTTTAATTTGCCGGTTCCAGCTGCTCACGCAGCCAATAGCAGCACCGGAGCTCGCCGGTTCCGGCGGGCAGTGGGTGGTTGCAGCAAAGAACACTGGCGAGGGGTGGACTGCAGCGGTGGTCCCAGGGGGCAGCGGCAGTGTGGGCTTGCAGCATCACTGGTGTGCCTGACCTTGCCTTACACTGATGGAAGAAAGGAGCGAGAGGTAGAAGAAGAAATTGGGGACGAAGGGATAGACATGAACAAGAAAGATGTAGGCGAGAGACGGAGAGAGGATAAGGGACGTGTGGATGTGGTCTCTTCTGGAGAAAACCAGAAGCGGTGCGCTTGGGGCCCACAACTACATGGTGCGTGGCGTGTGACCGGCTGGAGTTTCAGCCGGCGCGCCGTCTCGGAACGTTTTCCTAGTAAAAAGAGTAACGACACGTGATTTTCCTATAAGCGTAAGAGACTACGAGTAAAGACCTCGTTGCAGTGGCGGTGGTCGTGCCATCGTCAGACTCCAGTCCATGATGGTGATGTAGTGGTCGTGGTGTTTCTTCTCCTCTCATTGGTCTAGTTCGCCGCTGACGAATTCGGTTTGCACTGGCCTGGCCCCTTCCTAGGCTCGGAGGTGCAAGGCATAAGGCACTGGGTGAAAGCCTTGTTCTTCGACAGTGTTCGTTCCCGGTGATCCTCCATGGAGTCCTTGTCGAAGACTAAGTCTTCTCACTGGGTCATGGCCTGTCGGAAGGGAAACGCGTTAGAGGCTATTGAATAGACAATATCTATCCCATGTTTGGTGGGGCAATCGTGCACAGGTCTGAGCGAAAGCTTCTTGATCAACGAGGTTCGATTGCGGTAAAATGCCGTCCTTGGATGTCGTTTCCCTTGTTGAAGACGTCTCTCAATATCTTGCTTAATTATGATTGCTCCGGGAGGAGGTCATGATAGGTATAGATACAATGAGCAGTGAAATGTTTGTTGATAAACACTAGTGCAGAAAAAGTCTAGTGGTGGCATGCCAAAAAAACTCCTTTGGTGGCATGGACACCCCACGCTATCAATATGGTGTCATTGTTAAAAATTAGTGGCACCGTTGGGAGCCCACACTAAGATATGAGTGCCTTGATCTTCCAAACCTCGTGCCTACTAAGATATGAACTTAATATAAAACCTTCAGGGCTGGAGTGGTCGTGGATTGGCGTTGGCGCGGCGTTGAGGTACTTTGAACGCGGCCACCACATGGGACTTCTCAAGCACCTGTTAGAGTAGGGGATCATCGTCAAGCTCTCATCAACCTTCTGAATCGGACAGGTAGGCGGAGACGAACAGAGCATTGGAGAAATGGCAATAATGGGTGTAAGCTACTGGACTTTTTCAGACACGCCCGTTCGCACTGGCTATGGGTTCTAGGCGGGGACGTGCACAATGGTTAGATAAATTACCAGGAAAGGGAATGGGCGGAAGGATCTCTTGGTGAGAATGGGCTCCTATCATTACTAGGCGCATTCCCTGTGAGAAACAAGCTTGCCAGACTGGGACAGGCAACCTTGTGCCATTAAACAAAGTTGATATTTCGGGCATATTGCACACGATTAGCAATAGAACTGTGTTCGTGGACATACTACCTATTGCACACATTTGTATCCAAGAAATTATGTTCACTACCTTACATGCAATTCCATCTTTTTTCGTGTGCGAACTGCACATGATATTTCACACAATTTTGCTACTATTAGGCTAGTCCCAACAGTGTGCGGAGGTTCGGACATGATGATCCTATTTGCTCACGTGTGTGATGCTTCCCTTTATGGCACACAATTCCTTTTTGCCAATCATGTGTGTTGTCTCGAGTCATTGCGCACTGTTTTGATGAGAGAATGGTGTGCCCACTATCGCCCACGGCTTCCCTTTTAAAATCGTCCCCAAATGATAATCTATCACACAGATTTCACTTTTTGGCACACAGTTTTATTTTTCCACCATGTGCAATGCCTCAATCACACACACTTCGATCCAAGGGTGTGTGATAGGTGTGTCTTAATAGCACCATTCTACACAATTGTGATTTAAGACACAAATAGAGGTTTCAACAAATGATTAAAGTAGTCATGGTTCAGGATGTTACATCTACATGGGTTGCTAGTACACACATCTGCACAACAGAAGTAAACTTAGTTGTATCTTGTTAACTGCAACACCTAGCCACTTGAACTTAGGTACACGAGTGTGCTCAATCACCAATGAGAACGTTCATAACTTCAAATAGGTCTATCCAAATCACTAAAGTTACTGTTCAAGACCAAGTTCATAGAAAGGATAAACAGTTGTTTCACTACGGAAAAAAAGAGATACAATTGTGAAGCCGCACTACATAACTAGATTTCTAGTGCCCATCTGCTAATGAATCTGAGAAGAAGGGGACATATATGGAAGATAAGGAGTCCCACAACCCCATGTAAAATTAGATACAAAACACAGCTCCCAAAAATCTATTTCATATGACATTAGTTCTGCTAATCGACGACTCTTCTTACGTACAATAAATAACAAATTGTATTCTGGGTGGATTGAGATGACTTAGTACTTATTTATAATCAATGGGTACTCGGTTCCTTGCAGCAGTAAGTGGCTGACATTGTGCTTCAAGCTCCACTTTTCACTAGTATAATCTTCAAGAGCCCAAATTCATAGTTCAGAAGCACCTTTCTTTGCCAAATGCAATTGTCCTTGCGATAGATAAACATTATGAACATCACAGGCAGAATGGGGCATAGGGGCACGGATGACCCTACGGTTTCTCTCCACGCCAACTACTAGAACAAAATCATCATCCACAGAGAAATGCAACATCCCACTCTAAAATAAGCTTTTTGAATTGCGGAATATCGAAATTTGACTATCCCAAACAACTCTATGTGTCCAAGCCCCAAACTTGGAAGAGTAGATAGCCACTGCTTTGGTGTGTAGATCATCACCATCTGCATTCGCATCCACAACACCAGCAGGTGCAAACTCGAACACGTAGAAGTGGGAGGAGACGGCGGGATCGAACCCTAAGGAACGATCCGCACCTTGCTGGACCAGCTGGTGGCTGGCACGACCACCCATTTATCGCTGGCAGGATTGCACACCACATAATCGAATGTCTCGAGTCTCTTGACACCATAAGGCTGCTTCCAGCTGTGGAGGAGAAGGAGGCCATTGCAACAGCCTAACAAGCTCATATCGTGTGTGTTGCATTTGGGCAGGAACGAGAGGGTCAGGTGGATGCTCCAAATCTCCAATACCATAACAAAAATAAGCAATTGTCTCATTTATCTACATAAATAAAGAGATGCACAATTGTGAAGCTGTCGTACACATTTAAGATTTCTAGAATCATGTGATCACATTCCAAATTCACATATAAAACGTAGCTCCCTAGAATCCATTTCATATCTCATTAGTTTCCTCGGTGAACTTCATCCCAATAGCAAGATCTTAAGTTCCTCGCTATATAGAGATTAGAAAAACAGGGTACTTTTGTTGTGTGTCAAGCAAGGAAGCTTAGCATTAAATACTTGGAGTGAGCTAATATAGTTTGGTAACATCCCTCGCTGGAGTTGAAACGAGAGTTTACTTGAATGTAGATTAATAAATAGTTGCAATCTACATCAGTGCGTCCACAAAGTTCATATGCAGCAGTAAATAAAAAGTTCGGTGACAGGCAAAAGCAATTATCTATTCCGTATTATTTTTTTAGAACGAAGGCTCGAGAGAGGGCCCGGCTTTGAATTAACCAAGCCATCAACCGGCCAGGAATTACATCGGTCAACACCTTACAAGAGGAAAAAGGAAAAAAGACGGCAGATACATAATGCTACTAGAAAACTTACAAACATCAACTACACCAAGCACTAGAACAAAATGGAAAACAAAGCTTCGCTTGACGTCGATGATGCCCCCAGCCGCAGAATTAGCACCATAGGTGGAGCGGAAGCACGAAGAAGATGAGACCCGACGGAGGAAGGGAGCATGCCCTCATCTGCACCAGGGGTGGTGAGCTGGAACAACCAACCGGAAACCATTTCCGAAGGGGACCCCTGCCCCTCGTCCTGGCTTGAAGGACGACGTACCGTCAGAAGGAAACTCTTACACGTTGAAGTGGGAGGAGACGGCGGGATCGCACCCTAAGGAACGATCCGCACCTTGCTGGACCAGCTGGTGGCTGGCACGACCACCCATTTATCGCTGGCAGGATTGCACACCACATAATCGAATGTCTTGAGTCTCTTGACACCATAAGGCTGCTTCCAGCTATGGAGGAGAAGGAGGCCATTGCAACAGCCTAACAAGCTCATATCGTGTCTGTTGCATTTGGGCAGGAACGAGAGGGTCAGGTGGATGCTCGAGCACCAGTTCCCTAACACGCTTGTGTAACCAGGATAGAAAGATGGGTAGCGGTTCATATTGTAGGTTTGGTAGAAGATGCCGGCGAGGGTCGACTGGGGCAGATTCTTGCGGTGGTCGGGGTGAGAAACGACTTAGTGCCATCGCGTGCAGACCAAGGTTTTGGTTATCGAATGAGGCAATTTTACCGAGAGGGGCGGGTAAATGTGGTTACCACGGTTACCGAGAAATACCAAAAAATACCGAGAATATTTCGAGCGAATTTTATAGTTGAATTTTGAATTCAAATAAGTGAATGAATGAATATTCGAACCAGAGACCTCTCAAAACAGGAATTAGGTTGCTACCAACATGCCAGAACTAACTCTCATGGCATTAATTAGATCCTACATACTTTTACTGTAAATCGAGTGTTTAAATTCAAAAATTTCAATAAACTGGTATTTTTTGCTCGGTATGGCGATTTACCCAGGGGCACGGAAATATACAGTAACCATGGGAAATCTTGAAATTTCAACCGGTAACCAAAACCTTGGTGCAGACGCACTCGCAGCAACGGGCGGACTTGTATGGCACGCGCGAGATGATCTCGACGAGGAGGTCGTCCGAGAGCTCGGACACCAGACTCCTCTCGGCGCCCCTCTGTTGGGAGTAAACCACCCCTCGAGGCGACGACTGGCATGCGCGCGCGGGTATGGGCTCCAGGTCTGGCTCGTAAGGCATCGGCCGTTGGCGAGAGTGGAGGGATGGTGCGTTGGTTCGTTAGCTAGCCCGCATGGCCGAATCTCCTCTGTACGCGCATGCACCGTAGTTAGAAGGTTAGTTGGTTAGTGCATGCATCATGGATATGGACGCCGTGCACGTAGCTGGCTCAGTGAGTTTGTTAGCTAGACTAGTGCGTGCGTGCGTGGAGTTAGTGGCCGGTGTGGTTGCCGGATGCTGTGTGTGCAGCCGGGTATAAAAGGCCCCCTGATGTATTGATCGAGGGGTGAGCTAGTGATGTAGCCATTGAAAAGATAAAGAAGATTAGGGCGTGCGTGCGCCCGTGACGGCGTTCGTGCGCCGGCCTAGAATTTCTTGTGTCTTGTGTCTTCTTCTACCTCTAGCCGAGAGTGAGAGAGGGCTGTGGTTCCAACATTTGGTATCAGAGCACGGACTCGAGCACCACGGCAACATACGCCTCCTCCCAACGTCAACCGCACGCTCGTACGCGCGCGGGGCGTGCGGGATGCACTGGTACGGTTGGGCTCGTCGGGCGCGCCGGGTGCGCGCGGGACGTGCGGGACGCGGAGGGACGCCAGGCGTGTGTCGCCGGCGGAGATGGAGCTCGGCATATGTCGCCAGGGTCGTGACGGAGCATGGTGCGACCGGCGTCGGTGCGCCGGGTCAGGTCCGCGGGCTGGGTCACGGCCTTGACGACGACAATGACGGAAGCTACAACAACTCTGGCAATGGCGAGGTCGTGGTTTAGGAGGAGTGTGTTGGGAGTAAACCACGCCTCGAGGCGACGACTGACGTGCACGCGCGGGTATGGGCTCCAGGTCTGGCTCGTAAGGAAGCGCCCGTTGGCGAGAGTGGAGGGCTGGTGCGTTGGTTCGTTAGCTAGCCCGCATGGCCGGATCTCCTCTGTACGCGCATGCACCGTAGTTAGCAGGTTAGTTGTTAGTGCATGCATCATGGATATGGACGCCGTGCACGTAGCTGGCTTAGTGAGTTTGTTAGCTAGACTAGTGCGTGCGTGCGTGGAGTTAGCGGCCGGTGTGGTTGCCGGATGCTGTGTGTACAACCGGGTATAAAAGGCCCCCTGATGTATTGATCGAGGGGTGAGCTAGTGATGTAGCCATTGAAAAGATAAAGAAGATTAGGGCGTGCATGCGCCCGTGGCGGCGTTCGTGCACCGGCCCGAAATTTCTTGTGTCTTGTGTCTTCTTCTACCTCTAGCCGAGAGTAAGAGAGGGCTGTGGTTCCAACATTTGGTATCAGAGCACGGACTCGAGCACCACGGCAACATACGCCTCATCCCAACGTCAACCGCATGCTCGTACGTGCGCGGGACGTGCGGGACGCACTGGTGCGGTTGGGCTCGTCGGGCGCGCCGGGTGCGCGCGGGACGTGCGGGGCGCGGAGGGACGCCAGGCGTGTGTCGCCGGCGGAGATGGAGCTCGGCGTATGTCGCCAGGGTCGTGACGGAGCATGGTGCGACCGACGTTGGAGCACCAGGTCGGGTCCGCGGGCTGGGTCACGGCCATGACGACGACAATGACGGAAGCTACAACAACTCCGGCAATGACGAGGTCGTGGTTTAGGAGTGTGTTAGGAGTAAACCACGCCTCGAGGCGACGACTTGCGTGCGCGCACGGGTATAGGCTCCAGGTCTGGCTTGTAAGGCAGCGGCCGTTGGCGAGAGTGGAGGGCTGGTGCATTGGTTCGCTAGCTAGCCCGCATGGCCGGATCTCCTCTGTACGTGCATGCACCGTAGTTAGCAGGTTAGTTGGTTAGTATATGCATCATGGATATGGACGCCGTGCACGTAGCTGGCTTAGTGAGTTTGTTAGCTAGACTAGTCCCGTGTGGTGGCCGGTGTGGTTGCCGGATGCTGTGTGTGCAGCCGGGTATAAAAGGCTCCCTGATGTATTGATCAAGGGGTGAGCTAGTGATGTAGCCATTGAAAAGATAAAGAAGATTACGGCGTGCGTGCGTCCGTGACGGCGTTCGTGCGCCGGCCCGAAATTTCTTGTGTCTTGTGTCTTTTTCTACCTCTAGCCGAGAGTGAGAGAGGGCTATGGTTCCAACACCCTCTTCTTCTTGGTGCTGGGAGCCATCACCAGTCAACCTGCAGATCGGCAGAGAGTATAAAGATTAGAGGATGCATCCATGGTGATGGAAAGCGTGAGGAGAGAGAGGAACTACCATGTGGTAAGCTAGAGATGGCCAGCGAGGGTTTTGGGCGCGGCGACGAGAGAGGTGGACGATGGAAGACGAGGTATATATATATATATGTATATATATATATATGTATGTATATATATATGTATATATATACATATATATATATATTTGGGCCACACCCTATGGGTCGTAGACCGGAAGTAGATACACATCATCTCCGGCCTAAAAAAAGATACACGTCATCTCCGAAGAGTATACCACATTACACGTGTCTGGATTTTGCACGATCAGAACATCTACAACCAGACTGCAAATCTGCCCCTATACACGAGCGGACACGCCTTTTGCTTGTCTGTGGGCAGTGGCCGGTCATACCTCAACTTTTTTTTACGCAACCACACGCCTCAATTAGGAAATCGCGCCGCGCCCCGCAGCGCCGTCGCCAGAGGACCGGCCGCGCGAAGCCGCGCAACGCCCAGGGAAGGTGGCGGCGGGGCGGTCTCGTTCCCATCTCTGTGCCAGAACCCCTTCCCCAACCCTCGATCTGGCCGGAGCCGCTCCACCACCGCGCCCCCCTCTCCAGCGCCTCCTCCCTCGTCCACTCCGACGGTGCTTGTCCCCTCCCTGGCCGGTAATGGGGCGGCGGCGGCGCCCTGATGTCTTCCCTGCGCGCTTGGCCGAGCCCGCCCAGATCCAATCTGGCGAAGCTCCTCCCCCATGGTGGCTGATTCGTCGCTGGATCGGCGGAGTCATGCTGCTCCTGGCACTGCACCCCGTCCCCTGCTCCGCGTCCTTGGGTCGGGCTCCGCCGCCTCCCGCCCTCAACCACTCGCCGATGTCGACTGCGGTTCTGCCGCCACGCCTCCCTCCTCCAGCGCCTCCTGCTCCATCGTCGTCGTGCTTCTACGCGGTGCTCGCCAATGAAGGTGGCGGCGTGGCTCCTGCGACTCTGGAGCCCTTCACCTCCATGTTCCCCCGGTGGGCTGTCGCTGTTCGTGGCTTTACCCACTGGGGGAGCCGCACCGGTGGTCCTCACTGGTGCCCTCGGCGTCAAGGGTGCCTGTCGGCGTCGCTCCGCCGGTTGGATTCATCTGAATCTGGGGCCGACCATTTCAGCGCTACCCGACGCTATTGGCGGCTGCTCTGTGACTTATCGTGTGGCGGATGTGACCGGGGATGGGGAGTAATCCTTGGTCGGCCTGCTATCGGCCGAGACAGTGGCGTCGCTTCCCGTCGTTTCCATCTTGATGGCGTTGTCTTCATCCCTCGGTTTTGTGATGTTTGGGGTGTGCTTTGTACAGTTCTATGCTTGGTGATGCCCTTCGACTATGCCGGTGGCACACAGGTGCCGTGGCGTCGTCTTGGCCCGGTGTGACCGTTCGAATGTACCCCATGACACAGGTGGTGTCGCGGTGTTGTGCAGTCTTGGTTAACCGATGCTTTTCGATTGCGTCGATGGTGCAGTGTCATGGTTTAGTCTTGGCTTGCCTCTGCAGTTCGAGCGTCCGTGGTGCCCCTTGTTGTGTAGCGTTCCCCCTCGCCATGTGTTGTCTGTGTGTTGTTTTCTCTTTATTTCTCTCTCATGTGCCCCCCTTGTACTTCTGGTTCTCTTGAACCCTATCTTGTATTAGGCTGCAAAGTCTATAGACAACAAATGAATACAATTCAGGTGGGGAGGATTTCTTCTCCCCCCCGATGACAATTCAAAAAAACAAAAAAAACTAGGAAATCTCAAAACCATACAAAATACATGCAACGTACATAAACAATGCAACCCAGATCGTCCAGCTATTACATCAGGACATGTCATTGATGAATCAAAATTTGGCATATTCTACCTACATATATGCTATAGAGAAGAGCATCCACGGCTGCCCTTGTTCTTCCTGACGCCTTTGCTGTCTTTCTCACAGAAGGAGCGTTTGAAAACACAAAATGCATCCGGGCGTATCTTCTCATTACGGGAGTTGTCCGACTTGTTGTCCTCCTTCTCCTCTTTGGCGGGCCAATCAATGACACAAACTGTCCGATTTTGCTCTTAGGGCGATGGCGCTCGTGTTTCTCCGCTACTGCCTGGTTTACGGTTAGGGTTTAGTGGAGTGGAGCGGTTTGGATTTGGTATGGGGAGCTGAATCGGGACAAATATACATGTGGTCAGGGTGGGGCAGAATGGACCGGCTCCAACATGGCGGAAGCGCCCGGGCCACCCATATCCGTCCTAGATTTGGGCTAGATATGAGGATTGCTCGTCAACCCTGACGTTTGAGGCTGATATGAGGCACCCGTTTGGGTCACTTTTTTTTTGACCTGTCACTGACCGAGCCGTCCGCCTAAACGTTTGAGGCGGGTTTGAGGCGCCCAGTTGTACATGCTCTTATCGCATCAGATTGGAGTAGCATTGATCGGGGCTCGTAGTGCATTACTCATGTGAATTGGTCTGTGTGGAGCTGGTTCAAATGTGCGGTTAAAAGTTCTCCCCGAACACAAGTCTCACGACATTACTCTCTTGTCATAGGTTGCAATCTGCATTGCTTGCTACAGTAAACAAAAATAATTAGTTGTGCTTCCATCTCTCCTCTTCTTCAAGGTGAAAAAGGATGGCGCTTTCTTCTCTCTTTTCCTACACTATGTCCTTTGTTCCACTTGCGTAGATGGGTTCGACAGCTCTTGGGCGTTCGGGCTTGCCTAAAACTTCGGGTCAAGTAATTTGTCCAAAAATATTTTGTGTTTTCAAATGTAAAAACCCTTTAGTTTGTCCAAAAATATGCTACCTGAAATTTCTGGGTCGGGTAATCCCGAAATAAAAATAAGTTGGCATAGTCCAGGACTTCGAGGGACAGTTGGCGGACAGTGTGCTTCCGGACTCGGGAGAAAGAGCTCCCGCATGGCTGGTCACCCGCACCCTGTAGCGCGGCGGCAGGCTGACGCACATCTGGTCAGAGAAGCCTAGTTGGGGGTGGCGGTGCGGTACGGAGAGCGAGTTAGCAAGGGGAAAGAGGAGAGATGGGGTGGTGCAGGTGGCGGGCATGCCGGAGGCCAAAAGCGAAGGCGTGCAACGATGACAATGCGCGGGTCAGTGGTGCTGCCAAAGGCGGCTGCGGAGTGTGGCGACTAGTAGTTTACGTCGAGGAATGGAGAATTGAGGATGGGGGCACCATGCAGGAAATGATGTTCAGCGACAGGCCGGGGAGGCGCTGGAGTTGGCTAGAATCGGGTGGTCAACGACAGCAGCAAGAGGGTTTTGGGTGAAATCCTATTTGACGCACGTTGCGTCAAAGTGCTCATCTTTCGCACAGGCGAGCTGCCGAAGCGACGCGATGGGCCAGCCCGTTTGCTTATACAGATGACTAGCAACCTCATCCGATTTCGAGAACATTCTAGAAGTTTCCCTCAGCCAATTTTTCTTTCTTTTACCGGTTTTTCTATTTAGTTTTTGTTTTTTTTAGGTTTTCCAAAATCTGTTTTTTTCTTTCTCTTCTGTCTCTTTTATTTTTATTTTTATTTTATTTTCAAATTTCTTTTGAAATTTCAAAAAATCTTCTTTTAGAAAATTATCAAAATACAAAGAAGGATTTTTTTCAAATTTTGCTCATAAATTCAAAAATTGTTCGCACTTTACAAAAAGTGTTCGCTATTAAAAACAATCTTCGATTTTCAAGTTCACTTTGTAGACAATGTCCAGAAATATCAAAAACAATTCTTGCTACTACAAAATGACCAAAATTTTAAAAGTAGTTTTTCAAAAAAAAACTTGAATTCCACAAATGTTCCTGTTTTTCAAAAAATATTCCCGTATTCAACAAATCATGTTCTTCTCAATAAATATTCGGAATTTTCTGCAAAAGATTTCACAAGTTTTCATAAAATGTTCGGGGATTTCTAAAAATGTTCCCATTAAAATAATTGTTCAGAAATATAAAAAACTGTTCATGTATTCACTTTTTGGAGTTTCATAAAATGTTCAAAAAATTTAAAGAAATGTTTTAGTTTTCAAATTTTGTTCCGGAGTTTAAAAAAAATCGCATTTGCCCAATTTTTTTTTACGGAATTTCAAAAAAATCCCATTTTCAGTAAAAAAAACATGATCCCGAAAAATGTTTCTGCTTTTTGATTTTTTTTCGGTTTTTTAAAAAATAATTCACAAATTTGAAAAGTGTTTGCGATTCATAAAACACTCCTTTTTAAAAACCGAATTGCATCCAAAATTCTGTAAATAGTTCGGATGTGCGGTGTGGATTCGTTCAGAAAGACTGATGCGGCTAACTCATCACTAAAGCTCGCTAGCTCTTCGTGGGCTGTCTTATTCGGAGACCGCTGTGCGAAACGATGATTGTTTGCCATAGAGAGCGGCATATAGTAGGTCCCGAGTTTCAGGCGGTCAACAAGGCAGAGCTAGCCAAATGGGCTGGCCTGGCACGGCATGGCCCGTTGTGAGACGATTATTAGCCGGTCCGTGTCATGCCAGCCCTCGGCGATTATTTATCGCCTTAAGCGACCCAAGCGGCTTTTCCCTACCTAGTTGTATTGGTTTGGCCTATTCACGCGCGCATATTCCTAAAAAGGAACTAGGAAATGCAAGAAACGGGAGTCAAACCCTGGTCCCTGCGGGATGACATCCTGAGCTAGCAACTACACCCACGGTCGCTTCGTGCAAATTACTAGGGGTGCGTCGTACTTAAAGCTACATGAGAAATTTTCTTTAGAAATTTTTCCTTTGTTTCTTTTCTTTCTTCTTCTCCATTTTTCCTTTGTTTTACTTTGTTTCTTTTCTTTCTTCTTCTCCGTTTTTCTTTCATTCTTTTTCATTCATTTTTCCATATTGTTTCTTCATTTTTTATTTCCTTTTTCTTCTCCATTTTTGGTTGGTTTCCTTTTCTTCTTCTTTATTCTTTCTTTTACTTTTTTGGTTTTTATTTTTTATTTTTTTTCTTTGTTCTTCATTCTATATTCTTATATACATGATCAACATGTTTCAAAGACTTGTTCAACATTTTTCAAATACGTGTTCAATATTTTTCAAACACATGTTCAACATTCTTATATACCTGTTCGACATTTTTTCAAATACTTGTTTAACAGTTTTCAAATACTTGCTCAACATTTTTAAATACATGTTCAACATTTTCTATATACATGATCAACATTTTCTGTATACACACTCAACATTGTCCGAACGCTTATTCAATATTTCTTAAATATCTTTTCAATAATACTCATTCAACATTTTTCAAAGACATGTTCAACAGTTTTTCAATAGATATTCAACATTTTTTAATACTTATTCTACATTTTCAAATACTTGTTCAACTTTTTTATAATTTATTCAACATTTTCAAATACTTCCCCAAGATTTCTTAAATTCTAAATCAACAAATTTTAATACTTAATCAACTTTTGTCAAATACTTCTTCAACATTTCTAATACTTCTTCAACATTTTGAAACACTTGTTCAACATTTTTTCAAATACTTATTCAACATTTTTCAATACTTATTCAAATTTTTTCAATACACATTCAACATATTTAATACTGATTCAACATTTTCTGTGTTTGTTAACCGATATTATTTTCGGAAAAAGCATGCGTAAACTGAGTAAAAATAAAAGAACATAGAAAAAAGAATTTTGAATTAGATGAGTAAAAATGAAGAAAAATTAATAAAAGAAAAATAACATAAAAACAAGAAAAGCAAGAAAAGATTAACAAAGTAAAAACAGGAAATGAAAGTAAACATGGTAAAACCCGGCACATTTCCTTCTAGTAGGCTGCGCTCTCCATAGTGTATAAAAGTCCAGTCTGTCGCATTTGCTAGCAGCATTGGGAATCAACTAGTCGATCCCAGGATCGGTCCATCACTAGTACCATTTTTAACTCTGTATTTTCAGAAACTATTTGCTACTGTTGGCCGGCCCGACATGTAGCCTTCGACGCGAGAATTCCCTTTGGTCTCGCTTAAGTCGAGATATAGGGGCGTCCATGCCAGCCCGCGTGCTGCCCCCTCCATCCCAAGCACGACCCAGGAGCTATGTGGACCAGCTCGGCGGCATGCCAAGCCTGTTAGGCTGCAGGCCTGCTAGGCCTTTTTAAGGCTAAATTTGAAGTACTGGGCTATTTTTCGTCCATATGTATTTTAAGAAAATTCTAAATAAGAATAGAATAAATAAATATGTCGTGTCGTGCCGATCCATATGCCCAGCCTTCATGCCCAGGCACGGCCCTTGGCATGCCACGTGTCGGGCCCGACCCATTTAGCACGTGTAGTGTCGTGCCGTGTCGGTGTGCTACCGGGCCGGCCAGCAATCCCAACCCGTTTGGGCAGCTTTGCGATGTTGTATTTGTTTTAGTGTAGCAGCCAACTGCCCTATATTTGGAGAGTAAGTAATTAACGAACGCTTCTTTGGAAGCCTCGCAACCATCAGCGACAGTTGGCGCGCTCTCAGCCATTCGTCACATGTCGCGCTCTGGGCGCTCCCTTCGGATTTTGTTTTTTTATTTTTTCGCACGCGTTTTCGGCTTTTAAATGTTTTTTTCTGGTTTTTTTGATGTTATGGTTTTCCACCGGTCTTCCTTAGCTTTTCAACATTTTTTTCCAATTTTCTTTTGCATAAAAAGACGCATTTGCTTTTTTTCCCTTTCGCGAGAGTCACGGTTTTGCTTCCGCGAGAGGCACGGTTTTGCTTTTGCGAGAGTCACGGTCGTGCCTCTCCGAAAGGAAAAAAAACGTTTTCTGTTTTTTTCCTTTCGTGAGAGTCATGGTTTTGCTTCCGCGATAGGCACGGTTGTGCTTTCGTGAGAGTCACGGTCGTGCCTCTCGAAAACAAAAAAAAACATGTTTTGTATTTTTTTCCTTTCGCGAGAGTCACGGTTTTGCTTCCGCGAGAGGCACGGTTGTGCTTTCGTGAGAGTCACGGCCGTGCATCTCGGAAATGAAAAAAAAACACGTTTTTCTGTTTTTTTTCTTTCGCCAGAGTCACGGCTTTGCTTCCGCGAGAGGCACGGTTATGCTTTGGCAAGAGTCACGTCCGTCGGGGCAGCAACGCGGGGTCGGCGGCGAGGATGGCGACGACGATGACGGGGCAGGGGCGTGGCCGCGGGCTCGGGGGGCAAGGCGACGTC
>NC_041385.1:762952969-762961583 GCF_002162155.2 Triticum dicoccoides
AGGCGACGTCGACGACGCATACGGGGGCGGGGCAGGGCGCGAGCTCGGGGCAGGGCGACTGCGACGACAACGACGTCGACGAGGGCGAGCCTGGGCAGGGGCGCAGGCGACGACGATGACGTCGATGACGGGGGCGATGGACGACGTCGGGGCAGGGGCGCGGGCTCGTGGCAGGATCGACGGTGACGACAACGGCGATGATGGGGGTGGGCCTGGGCAGGGGCGCAAGCGACTGCGATAGCGACGGCTGGGGTGGCGGACGGCGTGGGGGCAGCCTAGCGGCGTCGATGTGCTCGGCGTCGTCGGGGCAACTGCAAAGATGAACTGCAAAATTCCTAAGTGTTGGCTTATATAGCCTGACCTTTAGTCCCGGTTGGTGGCACCAAGCGGGACCAAGGGTCAGTTTTTGGCAGCCCAAAGGGCTGGAAACACGGGCCTTTGATCCTGGTTGGTGGCACCAACCGGGACGAAAGGTGGGCATTGGTTCCGGTTGGTGCCACCATCTGGGACCAAAGACCTTATGCTGTCCGCGGCCAAAAGTTTAGTCCCACCTCGCTAGTTGAGAGAGCTCGAGAGTGGTTTATAAGCGCTGTTGCGCCCACCCTCTCGAGCTCCTCTCAACTGCAGGCTTTCGGTCCTAATCTGTCACTACATGCTTCTGGGCCTACCGAGCCTTCCGCGGGCCTGAATCCTGGCCCATGGTTGGGTTTCTAGTCGTATTCAGGCTGTGGTAGCCTAGCAGGTGGCACTATTTTTTTTATTTTTTTTTTCCAATTTTTCTTGTTTTCTTTTTTGCTTTATTTATTTTATTATGTTTCTACTTACAGCAAAATAATTACTACTTTTTCAGTGATTCTTTTTGCTTTTAGGTAATAAAAATTATAAACTTTTTGTTAGTGCCATTAGTTTTCCAATTTGAATAGTTTAAATTTGAATTTTTTGAAATTTGTGTGAATCATTAGTTTTTGAATAACTTTACTATAAAAATAGATTTTCATGTGATTCTTTTTCCTGCTATTTAATATTACTGTGTTTTATCATTATATTCAAAAACATGTTTTGTTATTTTAGTTTCTAACAATTTTTTTATGATAATTCTTTTTTCTATTAAAGTTTCTAACAAAAAATTTTCTTTATGAAATTTCTTTTTCCTTTTTATGTTTTGAACAGAAAATACTTTCATAATTTTAGTTTTGTAAATTTTATATAATTTTAGTTTCAATAATACTAGAGGTTTATAAAAGTTTTTTGAGTTGATTCCTTTTGCTATTGGAGTTTTATAAAAGCTTTTTAGTTGATTCTTTTTGCTATTGAAGGATATTATAGTTTTGTTTTAGTTGATCATAACATAATATTTTAATTGATTATTTTTAGTTCATTCTTTTTGCTATTAGTTCATTCTTTTTTTATTAGTTCATTCTTTTTGCTATTAGTTCATTATTTGAGCTAAATGACCCTGAAATTGAAACCACTACAAATGAACTCGGAAAAGGTTGAAAGTTGGGCATGGTATCATCATTTCACCCACATAGCATGTGCCAAAAAGTTGAGAGGGTTACGGCAAAAACTGGATGCACTCCGTGTGCAAAATGGACAATCTCTTTCGTAGTATCAGGGTTTTTGTGTGGTCAAAATGCACCATTCAAAGCCACATCATCAATTTTCTACCCTCTATGACTTCATTTGGTATTTTTCATGCTTGTACTGATTTTTTTAGCTAAATGACCCTTAAATTGAAAAGCACTACAAATGAACTCTAAAAAGGTTGAAAGTTGGCATGGTATCATCATTTTACCCACATAGGATGTGCTAAAAAGTTGAGAGGTTTACGACAAAAACTGGATGCACTTCGTGTACAAAACAGACAATCTCTTTGGAAGTATCAGGGTTTCGGACGAAAACTCATCTGTTACAAAGGGATTTCATTTGTTCAAATGTAACTGCGGTGATATTCTAGATCAAAGGCATCACCATAATAGTTGTTGATAGAAAGTCTTCATTTTTTCTTCGCTTGTGTCCTTTGCTTATTGCGCCATAACCATGGATAATCTTCATCATTTAACAAGGTGCTTGGGTCGGCCTTGACTTTGAAGGGAGGAATTTCATGAAACTTTTCATAATCTTCAGACACGTCTGTCTTGCCCTCCAATCCCACGATGTCTCTTTTTCCTGAAAGAACTATGTGGCGCTTTGGCTCATCGTATGATGTATTCGCTTCCTTATCTTTTCCTTTTCTCGGTTTGATAGACATGTCCTTCACATAGAAAACCTGCGCCACATCATTGGCTAGGACGAATGGCTCGTCTGTGTACCCCAGATTGTTCAGATCCACTATTGTCATTCCGTACTGTGGGTCTACCTGTATCCCGTCTCCTGACAGATTGACCCATTTGCACTTAAACAAAGGGACCTTAATATCATATCCATAGTCAAGTTCCCATATGTCCACTATGTAACCATAATATGTGTCCTTTCCCCTCTTGGTTGCTGCATCAAAGAGGACACCACTGTTTTGGCTGGTGCTCTTTTGATCTTGGACGATCGTATAAAATGTATTCCAATTTATCTCGTACCCTTTGTAAGTCATTACAGTCGAAGATGGTTCCCTCGCCAACGAGTACATGTCATCACAAACAGTGTTGTCACACCTGAGACGTGTTTGGAACCAACTGCCGAAACTCCTGATGTGTTCACATGTAATCCAGTCGTCACACTGGTCCGTGGTTTGGAGCGCAGAATGTTATTGTGTTCATCGACATACGGGGAAACCAAGGTAGAATTCTATAGAACCGTGTAGTGTGCTTGAGACCAAGAATGTCCCTCCCTACATATTATTCAGTCCCCTCCTAGCGTGCCTTTTCCACCCAGTCTCCCCTCATACCGCGATTGAGGGAGACCTATCTTCTTAAGGTCAGGAATGAAGTCAACACAAAACCCAATGACATCCTCTGTTTGATGGCCCATGGAGATGCTTCCGTCTGGCCTAGCGTGGTTATGGACATATTTCTTTAGGACTCCCATGAACCTCTCAAAGGGGAACATATTGTGTAGAAATACAGGGCCCATAACGACAATCTCGTCGACTAGATGAACTAGGACGTGCATCATGATATTGAAGAAGGATGGTGGGAACACCAGCTCGAAACTGACAAGACATTGCACCACATCACTCATTAACCTTGGTAGGATTTCTGGATCGATCACCTTCTGAGAGATTGCATTGAGGAATGAACATAGCTTCACAATGGCTAATCAAACGTTTTACGGTAGAAGCCCCCTCAATGCAACCGGAAGCAGTTGCGTCATAATCACGTGGCAGTCATGAGACTTTAGGTCCTAGAACTTTTTCTCTGCCATGTTTATTATTCTCTTTATATTCGACGAGTAGCCAGACGGGACCTTCATACTGACCAGTCATTCAAAGAATATTTCCTTCTCTTCTTTGGTAAGAGCGTAGTTGGAAGGACCTTCATACTGCTTTGGAGGCATGCCGTCTTTTTCTGTGTATCTTTCGTCTTCCCATACACGCCCAAGAAGCCTAGCAGGTTCACGCAAAGGTTCTTCATCACGTGCATCACGTCGATTGAAGGGCGGACCTCTAGGTCTTTCCAGTAGGGTAGGTCCCAAAATATAGATTTCTTCTTCCACATGGGTTCATGACCCCCAGCGTCATTCGGAATAGATAGTCCGCCGGGACCCTTTTCGAAGATTAATTTTAAATCATTGACCATAGCAAGTACATGATCACCGGTACGCATGCACGGGCTTCTTCCGATGATCTTCCTCGCCTTTGAAGTGCTTGCCTTTCTTTCGACATTGATGGTTGGTCGGAAGGAATCGACGATGCCCCAGGTACACATTCTTCCCGCATTTGTCCAGGTATATACTTTCGGTGTCATCTAAACAGTGCGTGCATGCATGGTATCCCTTGTTTGTCTGTCCTGAAAGGTTACTGAAAGTAGGTCAATCATTGATGGTGACAAACAACAACGCATGCAAGTGAAATTCCCCCTGTTTGTGCTCATCCCACGCACGTACACCGTTTCCAATCTATAGTTGTAAAAGTTCTTCAACTAATGGCCTTAGGTACACATCAATGTCGTTGCCTGGTTGCTTAGGGCCTTTGATGAGAACTGGCATCACAATGAACTTCCGCTTCATGCACAACCAAGAAGGAAGGTCATAGATACATAGAGTCATGGGCCAGGTGCTGTGATTGCTGCTCTGCTCTCCAAAAGGATTAATGCCATCCGCGCTTAAACCAAACCATATGTTCCTTGCGTCACCTGCAAACTCCTCCCAGTACGTTCTCTCGATTTTTCTCCACCGCGAACCGTCAGCGGGTGCTCTCAACTTCCCATATTTCTTACGGTTCTCTCTGTACCATCGCATCAACTTGGCATGCTCTTTGTTTTTGAACAGGCGTTTCAACCGTGGTATTGTAGGAGCATACCACATCACCTTGGCAGGAACCCTCTTCCGAGGGCGTTCGCCATCAACATCACCATGGTCATCTCGTCTGATCTTATACCGCAATGCACCGCATACCGGGCATGCGTTCAAATCTTCGTACGCACCACGGTACAGGATGCAGTCATTAGGGCATGCATGTATCTTCTGCACCTCCAATCCTAGAGGGCATACAACCTTTTTTGTTGCATACGTACTGTCAGACAAGTTTTTATTCTTTGAAAGCTTCTTCTTCAATGTTTTCAGTAGCTTCTCAAATCATTTGTCAGGCACACCAATGTCTGCTTTCCACTGCAGCAATTCCAGTACGGTACCGAGCTTTGTGTTACAATCTTTGCAATTGGGGTACAAACTTTTTTTGTGATCCTCTAACATGCGATCGAGCTTGAGCTTCTCCTTTTGACTTTCGCACTGTCTCCTTACATCAACAATGACCCGGCGGAGATCATCATCGGGCACATCGTCTGGTTCCTCTTAATCTTCAACAGCTTCCCCCCGTTGCAGCATCACCGTATTCAGGGGGCACATAGTTGTCATCGTCCTCTTCTTCTTCGCTGTCTTCCATCATAAACCCTATTTATCCATGCTTGGTCCAAACATTATAGTGTGACATGAAACCCTTATAAAGCAGGTGGGTGTGAATAGTTTTCGAGTCAGAGTAAGACTTTGTATTCCCACATATAGGGCATTGACAACACAAAAAACCATTCTGCTTATTTGCCTCAGCCACTTCGAGAAAATTATGCACGCCCTTAATGTATTCGGAGGTGTGTCTGTCACCATACATCCATTGCCGGTTCATCTACGTGCATTATATATAATTAAGTGTGTCAAAAACCATTACAGAACATCATGAATAGATAATTAAGTGACCAAATTAATAGAAGTTCATCATCATATTAAAACTAAAGTACATACATAGTTCTCATCTAACAACATATAGCTCTTCAGAGCATCTAATTAATTAAACCATACATTGAAACTATGTAAAACATTTCAATATGAAAAAAATGCGACCATAATCGCGACCAAGGTAACAATTGATCCAACGGCATAATGATACCAAGCCTCGGTATGAATGACATATTTTCTAATCTTTCTAATCTTCAAGCGCATTGCATCCATCTTGATCTTGTGATCATCGACGACATCCGCAACATGCAAATCCAATATCATCTTCTCCTCCTCATTTTTTTATTTTTTCCTTCAATAAATTGTTTGCTTCTTCAACTAAATTTAACCTCTAGACAATAGGTCGATTGGAATTTCCGGTTCACATACGTCCTAGATAAATAAAATCTATGTCACGTTGGTCGGCATAATTGTCATAAACAATAAATGAGCCAAATAGTTATAAAGATAATATATACCACATCCGAATCATAGACATGACGAGGGCCGACGGGGGCGGATACCAAAACCATCGCACTATATAATAATAAGAAATAATAAAAGTAAGAAATTTATACAAGTATCTATCTAAACATACAAGTAAGAATTTTTTACTTTCAGAAAGAAGATAAGAACAAGAGGCTCACCACGGTGGTGCCGGCGACGAGATCGGCGCGGGCGATCGACATCAGTGAAGACGGGGACAGGACGTGACGGACCGCTAAACCTAGACAAATATTGAGGAAAATGGAGCTTGGAGGTCTAGCTTCGAGAGGAGAAAGCTTAAGTAGTGTGGCTCGGACATTCCATCGAACACCTCGTGTGCATAGGAGGTGAGCTAGAGAAGCACAAAGCCCTCTCCCCTCGCCGGCCAGAAAAAACAAAGCAGTGTGCTCTGCTCTTACGCGAGGGGGTATATATAGGCACATCATTGGTCTCGGTTCATGACTCGAACCGATACTAAGGACTAGTCTTTGGTCCCGGTTCAAGCCACCAACCGTGACCAATGGTGGTGGGCCAGAAGTGAGGCCCATTGGTCCCGGTTCGTCCTATCAATCGGGACCAAAGGGGCCATACGAACCGGGACCAATGCCCCATTAAGTCCGACAGGCCCCCTGGCCTTACAAACCGGGACCAATGGACCCATGAGTCCTGGTTCGTGACGGAACTGGGAGTAATGGGCTTATCTGGCCCAAACGAAAGCCTTGTTTCCTACTATGTACATTCATCTCATCCCCACCAGATCCGCCTCTCCACGGCCTGTCGGCACGATCGTTGGATTTCGTCCAGCTCGAGTGAGCCCGCAGCTCCCGGCCGAGCCCAAAGAACCACATCTCTAGAGATTTATATCATACCCACATCAAATGTATATCATAAACACATCTCTAGAGATTTAATTACATACGTGATACATGAATTTATTTCAAACAACATTTCTGTTCCAATTTGCTAAATATTGAAGTTGTTGGCTATCTTGACCAGGACATCACATAGCTCCTTGGGCTTGGAGCTCATGATGGCGTGGTCAGCTCCTGCAATCTCCTCGACTTCCGTTCCAGGGCTCAGAACCACCATCCAGCGTTGCATCTCCTCAGTGCTGGAAACATCTGCCTTGGCAACCACGTATAGCTTCTTCACCGACCCATAGTTGCGTTCGGTGAGCAGCCCTGCGTCCTTCATCACTGGATCATCCACGAATTGGTTTCCAGGCCTCACCAACATTTTTGCCAGGGCCAAATCCTGCAACAACATTGTTGAATTGAATCGCATTATGTGCCAATGCAATACTCGGTTGTTCTGAAGTGGGTAAGGAGGTTAGTATATTATAAGAGATCAAGAGGATGTTAAGCTGTGCTATGCACCTCAGGTGGACTTTGCTGGTAACCCTTGTGAGCTAAGAAGTCTGGGCCCACTATGATTGCAACACCTACACCCTGGTTGTTGTTGATTGCCAGCATCTCGCAGTCCATGAGCAGTCCTTCCGATGATGCTCTTCTCATGAACTAATCACATCCCATCACAAGTTAAGATAAAAAGTAGCATTAATATTGGAATTATCAAAGTTAGAGACCACGGTTTATAACGTACTCCTTCCAACAACAAAAAGCAGATATATATAACTTTCATCCAAACATTTATAAATTTCCTACGAGTAGTAGAGTACTGTTTTGAATATTATTATCGGATAATAGAAAATCATGCATAGCTATTCATTTCGGAAGATATATTCATCATGTTGTAATTTTATCGAGTACTATACAGTTACATAATGTAACTGTAACAACTAGTTGTGAAAGTTACATATTCAAATCATATAAAATATTGAGGTCCCTTGCATCGGAATTTATTGAAGTAGCCTCTATATAATGTTTTTTTTGCGGGTAGCCTCTATATAAGGTTGATGCAGCTTCTATACAATGATTTTTTTTTTAGGGAGCCTCTATACAATGTTAGATATTGTATAGATGTTCCGTCAATTAATTCGGATTGTAGAAAGTATATTATATAACTTGTAGAAGTGCATGTGCTAGCCAATGCAACCAAAAGACCGATCTGATGGAAGAGACTAGGCTGCACATTATACGTCAACATTCCCCTCACGTGTGGCTCCCTCAAGCCTAAACGTGGACTAAAAATGGGCTGCAATTTACTTGCCTCAGCCGGGTCTTGAACTCAAGACCTCTTGGCTCTGTGTGATGTGATAAGTCTTCTCTATTTTCTTTTCGCATATACACGGCAGTGAAATACAGAGCGAAAGTTTGAGTCAACGGAGAATAAGAAACCCTTGAACAATTGACATACCTCCTCGGTTGTGACGCCCATGTGCTTGCCAACGCACGGCATCGCGGCTGCCACGAACACGGCCGTGGCGACCTTGCCGGGGAACCTCTCCATCGTTAGCGCGATGCTGAGGCCGCCGTGGCTGTGCCCGACAAGGATCAGCCTCTCGCTGCCACCCTCGGGAGCTGCGGCCACCACGTCGAGCAGCGGCCGAGAGTACTCTTCGAACGAGTGCACCTCGTCGATGCGCGCTGGGTGGGCGCCGGACGCGGCGAGGTCGACTGCCGTGACGCGGTGCCCCGCGGCCTCGAGCGCCACGATCACCTTGTACCAGCACCACGCCCCGTGGCAGAGGCCGTGAACCAGGACGAAATGGTTCCTCACGCTGTTGCTGTTGCTGCTCTGGATCCTCTCCATTTCTTGTGTAAAATTTGTTTTGTTTTGTGTTGGATGTTGGTTGCCGCGCGCATGG
>NC_041385.1:763180642-763214937 GCF_002162155.2 Triticum dicoccoides
CTAGCTCAATATGACGACTACTTGATAGTTTAGTGCACCATACTTAACGGCTTAGAATCGGGACTTCAAAGACGTTTTGAACGTCATGGACCATATGAGATGTTCCAGGAGTTGAAGTTAATATTTCAAGAAAATACCCGAGTTGAGAGATATGAAGTCTCCAACAAGTTCTATGGCTAAAATATGGAGGAGAATCGCTCAACTAGTGAGCATGTGCTCAGATTTTCTGGGTACTACAATCGCTTGAATCAAGTGGGAGTTAATCTTCCAGATAAGATAGTGATTGACAGAGTTCTCTAGTCACCATCACCAAGTTAGTAGAACTTTGTGATGAACTACAGTATGCAAGGGATGACGAAAACGATTCCCGAGCTCTTCGTGATGTTGAAATCGACGAAGGTAGAAATCAAGAAAGAGCATCAAGTGTTGATGGTTGACAAGATCACTAGTTTCAAGAAAAGGGCAAAGGGAAAGAAAGGGAAACTTCAAGTAGAATGACAAGCAAGTTGTCACTCCCGTGAAGAAGCCCAAAGCTGGACCAAAGCCTGAAACTGAATGATTATACTGCAAAGGAAATGGTCACTGGAAGTGGAAATGCCCTGAATATTTGGTGGATAAGAAGGATGGCAAAGTGAACAAGGGTATATTTGATATACAGGTTATTGATGTGTACCTTACTAGTGTTTATAGTAGCCCCTGAGTATTTGATACTTGTTCGGTTGCTCAATATTAGTAACTCGAAACAGGAGTTACAGAATAAACATAGACTAGTTGAGGGTGAAGTGACGATGTGTGTTGGAAGTGGTTCCAAGATTGATATGATTATCATCGCACACTCCCTATACTTTCGGGATTAGTGTTAAACCTAAATAAATGTTATTTGGGTTTGCGTTGAGCATGCATATGATTTGACCATGTTTATTGCGATACGGTTATTCATTTAAAGTCAAATAATAATTGTTGTTCTATTTACATGAATAAAACCTTCGATGGTCATACACCCAATGAAAATAGTTTGTTGGATCTCGATCGTAGTAATACACATATTCATAATATTGATGCCAAAAGATGCAAAGTTGATAATGATACTGCAACTTATTTGTGGCATTGCCGTTTGGGTCATATCGGTGTAAAGCGCATGAAGAAACTCCATAAAGATGGATTTTTGGAATCTCTTGGTTATGAATCATTTGATACTTGCGAACCGTGCCTTTTGGGCAAGATGACTAAAATTCCATTCTCTGGAACAATGGAACGAGCTACTGACTTGATGGAAATAATACATACCGATGTATACGGTCCAATGAGTGTTGATGCTCATGGCGGGTATCATTATTTTCTGACCTTCACAAGATGAATTGAGCAGATATGAGTATATCTACTTAATGAAGCACAAGTCTGAAACATTTGGAAAGTTCAAACAATTTCAGAGTGAAGTGGAGAATGATCGTAACAAGAAGATAAAGTTTCTGCAATTTGATTGCGGAGACAAATATTTGAGTTACGAGTTTGGTCTTCAATTAAAATAGTGTGGAATAGTTTCACAAACTCATGCCATCTGGAACACCACAGCTTAATGGTGTGTCTGAACTTCATAACAATACTTTATTGGATATATATAGTGCGATCTATGATGTATCTTACCAATTTACCACTATCATTTTGGGGTTATGCATTAGAGATAGTTGCATTCATTTTAAACAAGGCACCATCAAAATCCATTGAGACGACGCCTTATGAACTATGGTTTGGCGAGAAACCAAAGTTGTCGTTTCTTAAAGATTGGGGCTGCGATGCTTATGTGAAAAAGTTTTCACCTGATAAGCTCGAACCCAAATTGGA
The DNA here is from genome assembly GCF_002162155.2 of Triticum dicoccoides. Lineage (NCBI taxonomy): Eukaryota > Viridiplantae > Streptophyta > Magnoliopsida > Poales > Poaceae > Triticum > Triticum dicoccoides. The sequence continues at coordinate 763,182,485 of NC_041385.1, forward strand.
GAAGTGCGTCTTCATAGAATACCCAAAGGTAACTATTGGGTACACCTTCTATCACAGATCCGAAAGCAAGATTCGTTGCTAAGATGGATCCTTTCTAGAGAAGGAGTTTCTCTCGAAAGAAGTGAGTGGGAGGAAAGTAGAACTTGATAAGGTAATTGTACCTTCTCCCAAATTGGAAAGTAGTTCACCACAGAAATCAGTTCCAGTGATGCCTACACCGATTATTGAGGAAGTTAATGATGATGATCATGAAGCTTCAGATCAAGTTACTACCGAACCTCGTAGGTCTTCCAGAATAAGATCCGCACCAAAGTGGTACGGTAATCCCATTCTAGAAGTCATGTTACTAGACCATGATGAACCTACGAACTATGAGGAAGCGATGATGAGCCCAGATTCCGCGAAATGGCTTGAGGCCATGAAATCTGAGATAGGATCCATGTATGAGAACAAAGTATGGACTTTGATTGACTTGCTCGATGATCAGCAAGCCATGTTAAATAAATGGATCTTCAAGAGGAAGACGGACACTGATAGTAGTGTTACTATCTACAAAGCTCGACTTGTCACAAAAGGTTTTCGACAAGCTACAATGAGATTTTCTCAACTGTAGCGATGCTTAAGTCTGTCCGAATCATGTTAGCAATTGTCACATGTTATGAAATCTGGCAAATGGATGTCAAAACTACATTCTTTAATGGATTTATTAAAGAAGAGTTGTATATGATGCAACCAGGAGGTTTTGTTAATCCTAAAGGTACTAACAAAATGTGCAAGCTCCAACGATCCATCAATGGACTGGTGCAAGCATCTCGGAGTTGGAATATACGCTTTGATGAGTTGATCAAAGCATATGGTTTTATACAGACTTTTGTAAAGGCCTGTATTTACAAGAAAGTGAGTGGGAGCTCTGTAGCATTTCTGATATTATATGTGCAAGACATATTGTTGATTGGAAATGATATAGAATTTCTGGATCGCATAAAAGGATACTTGAATAAAAAGTTTTCCAATGAAAGACCTCGGTGAAGCTGCTTACATATTGAGCATCAAGATCTATTGAGATAGATCAAGACGCTTGATAAGTTTTTCAATAAGTACATACCTTGTCAAGATTTTTAAATAGTTCAAAATGGAACAGTCAAAGAAAGAGTTCTTGCCTGTGTTGCAAAGGTGTGAAATTGAGTAAGACTCAAGACCCGACCACGGCAGAAAATAGAAAGAGAATGAAAGTCATTCCCTATGCATCAGTCATAGGTTCTATAAAAGTATGCCATGCTATGGACCAGACCTATTGTATACTCTGCCCTGGTTTGGCAAGGAAGTACAATAGTGATCTAGGAGTAGATCACTGGACATTGGTCAAAATTATCCTTAGTAGAATAAGGATATGTTTCTCGATTATGGAGGTGATAAAAGAGTTCGTCGTAAAGAGTTACATCGATGCAAGCTTTTACACCGATCCAGATGACTCTAAGTCTCAATCTGGATACATATTGAAAGTGGGAGCAATTAGCTAGAGTAGCTCCGTGCAAAGCATTGTAGACATAGAATATTTGCAAAATACATACGACTCTGTAATATGACAGACCCGTTGACTAAACTTCTCTCATGAGCAAAACATGATCATACCTTAGTACTCTTTGGGTGTTAATCACATAGCGATGTGAACTAGATTATTGACTCTAGTAAACCTTTTGGGTGTTGATCACATGACGATGTGAACTATGGGTATTAATCACATGCAGATGTGAATATTGGTGTTAAATCACATGATGATGTGAACTAGATTATTGACTCTAGTGCAAGTGGGAGGCTGAAGGAAATATGCCCTAGAGGCAATAATAAAGTTATTATTTATTTCCTTATATCATGATAAATGTTTATTATTCATGCTAGAATTGTATTAACCGGAAACATAATACATGTGTGAATACATAGACAAACATAGTGTCACTAGTATGCCTCTACTTGACTAGCTCGTTTATCAAAGATGGTTATGTTTCCTAACCATGGACAAAAGAGTTGTCATTTGATTAACGGGATCACATCATTAGGAGAATAATGTGATTGACTTGACCCATTCCGTTAGCTTAGCACTTGATCGTTTAGTATGTTGCTGTTGCTTTCTTCATGACTTATACATGTTCCTGTAACTATGAGATTATGCAACTCCCGTTTACCGGAGGAACACTTTGGGTGCTACCAAACGTCACAACGTAACTGGGTGATTATAAAGGAGTACTACAGGTGTCTCCAAAGGTACATGTTGGGTTGGCGTATTTCGAGATTAGGTTTTGTCACTCCGATTGTCGGAGAGGTATCTCTGGACCCTCTCGGTAATGCACATCACTATAAGCCTTGCAAGCAATGTAGCTAACGAGTTAGTTACGGAATGATGCATTACGTAACGAGTAAAGAGACTTGCTAGTAACGAGATTGAACTAGGTATTGGATACCGACGATCGAATCTCGAGCAAGTAACATACCGATGACAAAGGGAATAACGTATGTTGTTATGCGGTTTGACCGATAAAGATCTTCGCAGAATATGTAGGAGCCAATATGAGCATCCAGGTTCCGCTATTGGTTATTGACCGAGAATAGTTCTAGGTCATGTCTACATTGTTCTCGAACCCGTAGGGTCCGCACGCTTAAGGTTTCGATGACAGTTATATTATGAGTTTATGAGTTTTGATGTACCGAAGGAGTTCGGAGTCCTGGATGAGATCGGGGACATGACGAGGAGTCTCGAAATGGTCGAGACATAAAGATCGACATATTAGAAGACTATATTCGGAGTTCGGAAAGGTTCCGAGTGATTCGGGTATTTTTCGGAGTACCGGAGAGTTACGGGAATTCGCCGGGGAGTATATGGGCCTTATTGGGCCATACGGGAATAGTGGAGAGAGGCCAAAAGGAAGGAGGCCTGCGCTCCCCCCCCTCTGGTCCGAATTGGACAAGGGGGGCAGCCCCCTTTTCCTTCTCCCTCTCCTCCTCTTTCCTTCTCTCCTACTCCAACAAGGAAAGGAGGAGTCCTACTCCCGGTGGGAGTAGGACACCCCCCTTGGCGCGCCTCCTCCCTAGGCCGGCCGCCTCCCCCCTTGCTCCTTTATATACGGGGGCAGGGGGCACCCCATAGACACAACAACAATTGATCCTTGAGATCTATTAGCCGTGTGCAGTGCCGCCCTCCACCATAGTCCTCCTCAATAATATTGTAGCGGTGCTTAGGCGAAGCCCTGCGATGATAGACCATCAAGATCGTCACCACGCCGTCGTGCTGGCGGAACTCTCCCTCGACACTCGGCTGGATCGGAGTTCGAGGGACGTCATCGAGCTGAACGTGTGCTAGAACTCGGAGGTGCCGTAGTTTCGGTGCTTGATCGGTCGGGCCGTGAAGACGTACGACTACATCAACCGCGTTGTGCTAACGCTTCCGCTTACGGTCTACGAGGGTACGTGGACAACACTCCCCCCTCTCGTTGCTATGCATCATCATGATCTTGCGTGTGCGTAGGAAATTTTTGAAATTACTACGTTCCCAATAAGTGGGCCAGAAGCGAGGCCCATTGGTCCCGGTTCGTCCTACCAATCGGGAACAAAGGGGCCATACGAACCGGGACCAATGCCCCCATGAAGTCCGGCAGGCCCCCTGGCCTTACAAACCGGGACCAATGGGCCCATGGGTCCTGATTCGTGACGGAACTGGGAGTAATGGGCTTATCTGGCCCAAACAAAAGCCTTGTTTTCTACTATGTACATCCATATCATCCCCACCAGATCCGCCTCTCCACGGCCTGTCGGCACGGTCGTTGGATTTCGTCCAGCTCGAGTGAGCCCGCAGCTCCCGGCCGAGCCCAACGAACCACATCTCTAGAGATTTATATCATACCCACATCAAATGTATATCATAAACACATCTCTAGAGATTTAATTACATACGTGATACATGAATTTATTTCAAACAACATTTCTGTTCCAATTTGCTAAATATTGAAGTTGTTGGCTATCTTGACCAGGACATCACATAGCTCCTTGGGCTTGGAGCTCATGATGGCGTGGTCAGCTCCTGCAATCTCCTCGACTTCCGTTCCAGGGCTCAGAACCACCATCCAGCGTTGCATCTCCTCAGTGCTGGAAACATCTGCCTTGGCAACCACGTATAGCTTCTTCACCGACCCATAGTTGCGTTCGGTGAGCAGCCCTGCGTCCTTCATCACTGGATCATCCACGAATTGGTTTCCAGGCCTCACCAACATTTTTGCCAGGGCCAAATCCTGCAACAACATTGTTGAATTGAATCGCATTATGTGCCAATGCAATACTCGGTTGTTCTGAAGTGGGTAAGGAGGTTAGTATATTATAAGAGATCAAGAGGATGTTAAGCTGTCCTATGCACCTCAGGTGGACTTTGCTGGTAACCCTTGTGAGCTAAGAAGTCTGGGCCCACTATGATTGCAACACCTACACCCTGGTTGTTGTTGATTGCCAGCATCTCGCAGTCCATGAGCAGTCCTTCCGATGATGCTCTTCTCATGAACTAATCACATCCCATCACAAGTTAAGATAAAAAGTAGCATTAATATTGGAATTATCAAAGTTAGAGACCACGGTTTATAACGTACTCCTTCCAACAACAAAAAGCAGATATATATAACTTTCATCCAAACATATAAATTTCCTACGAGTAGTAGAGTACTGTTTTGAATATTATTATCGGATAATAGAAAATCATGCATAGCTATTCATTTCGGAAGATATATTCATCATGTTGTAATTTTATCGAGTACTATACAGTTACATAATGTAACTGTAACAACTAGTTGTGAAAGTTACATATTCAAATCATATAAAATATTGAGGTCCCTTGCATCGGAATTTATTGAAGTAGCCTCTATATAATGTTTTTTTTGCGGGTAGCCTCTATATAAGGTTGATGCAGCTTCTATACAATGATTTTTTTTGAGGGAGCCTCTATACAATGTTAGATATTGTATAGATGTTCCGTCAATTAATTCGGATTGTAGAAAGTATATTATATAACTTGTAGAAGTGCATGTGCTAGCCAATGCAACCAAAAGACCGATCTGATGGAAGAGACTAGGCTGCACATTATACGTCAACATTCCCCTCACGTGTGGCTCCCTCAAGCCTAAACGTGGACTAAAAATGGGCTGCAATTTACTTGCCTTAGCTGGGTCTTGAACTCAAGACCTCTTGGCTCTGTGTGATGTGATAAGTCTTCTCTATTTTCTTTTCGCATATACACGGCAGTGAAATACAGAGCGAAAGTTTGAGTCAACGGAGAATAAGAAACCCTTGAACAATTGACATACCTCCTCGGTTGTGACGCCCATGTGCTTGCCAACGCACGGCATCGCGGCTGCCACGAACACGGCCGTGGCGACCTTGCCGGGGAACCTCTCCATCGTTAGCGCGATGCTGAGGCCGCCGTGGCTGTGCCCGACAAGGATCAGCCTCTCGCTGCCACCCTCGGGAGCTGCGGCCACCACGTCGAGCAGCGGCCGAGAGTACTCTTCGAACGAGTGCACCTCGTCGATGCGCGCTGGGTGGGCGCCGGACGCGGCGAGGTCGACTGCCGTGACGCGGTGCCCCGCGGCCTCGAGCGCCACGATCACCTTGTACCAGCACCACGCCCCGTGGCAGAGGCCGTGAACCAGGACGAAATGGTTCCTCACGCTGTTGCTGTTGCTGCTCTGGATCCTCTCCATTTCTTGTGTAAAATTTGTTTTGTTTTGTGTTGGATGTTGGTTGCCGCGCGCATGGCCTGATATTTATAACGCAAATTGGTCTTTGTCGATAGCTTGTCACTATCAGCTGACATAATTTATCTGGTGTGGTTCATTTGACGCGTAGAGTCTCTACCAGCTTCTGGTGAGGTTTTTGTACGTTCGTACGACGGGTTCCAAGGAAACAATCATACATCCAGGATCGAGTAGTAAATTGCATCAGATCCAGTTGACCTGCAAGATAGCTAGCAGACGAGCGACGGGCGTTTGATTGATGGTGACGCAAGGCAGAGACAAACACTTAAAATTCCAGGTTAACAAACGAGGAGGCATGTTGAGATCTATTTCTACACGCCGGTGCAAAAGATTTTCAGCTCTTTATCAATAAAGAAACGGAGAAGCTAATTTCAGGAGGCTATGTGTAAGCTGAAGTAACTACTCAGTCTCAAGTTAAGCCAAGATGTGGGAACTAATATCTACCGAGTGTCAACAAAGATAGCTTGTATGTTTTGAGATGCCATTTTTTTTTGCCACCACATCCTCCATTCTATTTGAGGAGTTGATAAGTGCAGTCCAAACATATTTAAGTCCGCTCCAGTTATGCCGAACCTTTTTTGTTTGTGAAATTCAATTATACTCATGCAGATGCATGTGCAGATGAACTGAAGCAAATTCTTGGACACAGTAGGTTCATGTCCTCAATAATTATGTACGTACTCTTTTTTGCTGTCCCCCATTGGCCAAACATTCTCCTTATTGCAAGCATAATCCTGTGAGCGGGGAAAAAAAATTCCATTTGACTTTAGAAAAACATAAACATTTGCTCCCTCCATCTTAAAATAAGTGTCTCAAGCTTAGTACAATTTTATATTATAATAGTACAAAGTTGAGACACTTATTTTGGGACGGGGGAGTATAACACTAAATCGTTATTGTTTGATCCATTTTAAAATATTTATTTATTGAAGATGCTATTCTCTTTAATGTACGCCAATTTGGTGTACAGTTGGTAAAAAAAAGAAGATTGGGGTGCACTTTCCCTAAAAAAAAAAGAAGATTGGTGTGCACTTGGGGGGGGGGATGCTATCCAGGACACTGGCCCCAGCCCGTGCCCAAAGAAGAGCCTCTCATCCCGGATAATCTGAACCAGCCCGAAATCCACCATGTCGTGAGAATGACCAATGTGGAAAGGCCTTTGTGCTGTTAAGTGCGGAACATATTGAAGGCCGAGGCCCACTACGTGAGGAAGTCTATTCAGCGCGTTCGGCGCCGGGGAAGCGAACCGGCGCCTACTGGCAGCATCAAGTGGGCCGGCCCACAGACGGAGCGAGCAGTAAACGGTCGCGTGAAAAAACAAAGCAAAAATGTGGTAGAAACACGACTCGAACTCACGCAGCTAGGCAGCAGGACTTTTCAGCTAACCACTACAACATTGGATGACTAGTGATTCAAATCAAACGCAAACTTTATAAGAACATAAGAGCCCCGCCATTTATTGCACAAAATAATACAGTTTACTCTATAGCTTGTATTTTCGAATTTCTTAAATACTGTACGTTTTACTTTATAGCTTGAACAAAAGTTCATTGAATTTGAAAATAAGTTCTTCAAATTTAAAAAAAGTTCATCGAATTTGGAAAAAATTCATGGATTTTAAAAAGAGTTCTTCCCGTTTATGAAAAAAAGTTCAACGCATTTGAAAAAAGGTTCACAAACTTGAAAAAAAGTTCACAACTTTGAGAAAAAGTTCACAACTTTGAGAAAAAGTTCATCGGATTTGAGAAAAGTTCATTGAATTTAGAAAAAATTCATCGATTTTAAAAAGAGTTCATCCCGTTTTTGACAAAAAGTTCATTGCATTTGAAAAAGGTTCACAAATTTGAAAAAAAGGTCATCGAATTTGAAAAATAGGTTCACGAATTAAAAAAAGGCGCACTGAATAAAACAAAGAAAGATGAGACAAAAAGAAAAAAGAAAAAGAATAAAAAAGAAACCAAACTGAAGAAAGAGTAAAAAGCAAAGAAAGAACTAACTAGTTCATTCTGGGCGGATGCCCTGGTTGCTATGGCGTGCAGTTGCAACGAAGAGGTCGTTTTGCGTTTGCGTTTGAAAACCAGGAAAAAAGAACGGAACGGGCCGGCCCAACTAGAAGCTCCTACAGGCGCCAGTTGGCGAACCGGCGCATAAGCGCCAAATAAGATTTGCATGGTCAAACAACACAACGAAAGCATGTCGTGCCAAATCTTTTTTTTAACACAGTACAGACGCAAAGCGCTCATATACACACACATACACTCACTCCTATGAACGCAGACACGCACACCCTATCTCTATGAGCACCTCTGAAAGACTGAGCCGGCATATCATCTTGAAATTTATAAAGTCGCCGTAGGCACCTCGTCGTCGACGTGAACATCTCCTCCCACTGAATGCGCATCGCCAGAAATCTTGAAATAAATCCAGGAATAAATGCGAACACCAGGACTTGAACCCTCGTGGGCTGGAGATACCACAGTCCCTCTAATCATCCAACTACAGGTTGGGTCGTGCCAAACCTATTATGAGTATAATTTTGCAATAATTTTTACTCATGATTAAACCTAATAATCTCAATTTTTCTGTGAGAATTACTTAATAACTAATGAATGCAAAAGATTGCAAATCTCTTTGTTTATTTTTGTCGCCTGCAGGGATGGACTATTTTCGGTGCAAAGTCAAGCTATACATGGAAGATAATAATCACAATGATCTTTTTTGCAGTAAAGTCACAGTGATCAATCCCAATTAATAGGAGGCACACAGTTTATTCCAGAGGAGAAGATGATGCCTGGTATGACTGTGAGCACTAGTACCAGTGGTTGTACCTGTGACATCGACATCTTCTATGAAGACACCTAAAGTCAATTCGCACCGAAGGTGCACAGAAACCATATTCTGCCCACCGGCAGTACATAATGGCGAGAAAACCCTTCATCGAGAAGAGTCGCTCGTCCAACAAGCCATCCCTTCATGGTCGCCGTCAACATTCCCATCTACAATAGTAGTCGCCATTTCCATAGCCATCTCCATTAGCCACAATACTTGTAATCAGGAATACATAGCAATCGTAAGGCGTGTAAGCATTCCTGTTAAAGTACCACTTTCTACCATGTCTCTTATTTGTGATTCATCTGCGACGTGTGAGTATTCCCCTCACAATAAGGGCTGAGGCGTAGACACACAGCCCTATGTACTTGTGCTAAGTGATTTTTTATTTACTTTGAAAATAACGTTATTCGATATGTTACACAACAGTTTTTGTCTCCTGTCTCTATCTACTTCTAAGGCCCCGTCGGTACCTGAGACACCGAGGATCGATCAAGGAGAGGTTCAGTGTAGAGAGAAGGAGAAGGCTATGCCAAACTTCGCTAACAATAAGATTAGTACGGTAGTTTTATCTTTTTCTCTGGGGTACGTAAAGTGCAACCATTAAACATTCAATGCGTTAGTCTGGTTAATCTCTTAATAACAAATGTAACCCCATGATACGGTTAGGACCTTGGTTAGACTGTAGAACCTCGATGGCGGCAACAGTTGGTGGGGGGTTATTTGGACGCGTCTCCCACAAACGACGTGTTCAAAACAGATAAGTAACAATGTTAACTAGTCCCATATGTTGAAATATCTAGGTAGGATATCGAGCGCATGCATACAATTGCAAGGAAAACCTCTAGCCATGGCCTATTTACTTATTATTGTTTCTTCCTATAAACTATGTGATTTGATAACAAGCTCTTGTAGAAATTACCTTCCCAAGACATGAATTATCGTGGTTTGATAACCTAGGTCTAGGTTAGGGAGAAACGGAACTATTCACATCTTAAACCAGATCGAAGGTAATCAATCATTTTTCCTGTGCTTGCCGATGAAGATTAATTGTTATCCTCGTAAGGTGACTAGATTCTTTGTTTTATTCTATTTTCAATTTTTAGTCTATTTTCGTCCTGAGTTTATTTGTCAAATGTTTATAAGAACTTCATTTTTTTTATTATGGCTACCAAAAAGTTTTGGGAGTTTGCAACTCCCAATGAAGATTTTATGCGTGCACCAACAGAAATGTTGCTTAGAACCATGGTCCTGCCGCACCTATGCTCAGCGCCACACATCTCACGTTAGCTTCTAAGTGGATCTATGCATGGCGGGTTCAATAGAGCATGGCGGGAATGATCAAGAGATGGGTTACAAGGCCTACGCACGCTAATAAACCTGCTGAATGCTAGTAAAATAGGGAATAAATTAGTGCACTTGCCTGGGATGTCTCCCATGCACCTGCTCCATTCACAATTGTTTAATGCCTCACTACGCGGGGCAGCTACCAATGAGGATTTCGACATTGAAAATAATTCTGGTACTACTGCCATATATGGGTATAAATATTTCTACCGTGTGCTAGTTCTCTTTATGACATCAGTTATCCTTGGAAAGCCAGAATGGACTATACCACACGGTATATTATTTGGTTCATCTTCTTTCTTATAGAAGTGTGGCTTCTCTTTTGGCGTGCTACGCATTTGAATCTGTTGAGAAAAGGATTATTGCATTGTTTGGTGCCAGAATTGCATGTCTGCATGTCAAGACATGCCAACATCTAACATATAAAGCCTGCTAGGGTACCCGCCCATCTGGAGGCCTTCGCGCGTGCACAATGGTCGGCCGTTCGATCAACTCGCTCGATCGTTTTTCACCCTCGATTTTTACTGTTCACTGCTATCTTTTGTTACTCTTTGACTGATTTACTGGGTGAATGCCACTGGGTCCATAAAATCGGTGGTCCACGCGGCAGCGAAGTGTTCGTCGACTCGGACGGTGACCAATGAAGACGCCCGTGAAAAAACCTAGATCGAGCAGTCAAAGGATCACGTCCTCCTCGTTCCTTCCACTCCCTCGCCTCCTCCTTCCTCCCCATCCAGCGGCGCCTCCTCCCTCTTTCCCACGGCCTCCCGCATCGCGCCGCCACCGGCTGGCTCCTCCTCCTCTCTTCTAGATCGGGCGCAGCCGCCATAGGAGAGCATGGGCTCGAACTGAGTGAGGAAGAGGTGGTTTGCGGCCACGCGGGTGAGGAGGGCGGTCTTCCGCTGAACGCCACCGTCCTCTCCTCGCGCGCCCTCGCGGCCAGAAGAGGCAGATATGTACGGAGGATCCACGAGCTTGGTGCCATCCGTCCTGTCCGTCGACGCCCACCCCTTCTTCCCCAACGCGTAGGTGCTCTATTCACTTGCGTCTTTGCTGCCTCAAGTGTGCGGGTGAGTCTGCAAACCCCTCTCTAATTTCTCTCTCTCTCTCTCCCTCTCTCTTGATTCAGTTGCATTGCGTTGCAAGAATTATTATTGTGCAGAGGTGGCTGCAGCTATGCACATAATAATTTCTAAAACTGTGATGTGTTTTTGAGGCTGCAGATGCGACCACCAGCTGTTTGTATAAATGCTCAAGGAGGACTGCTCTGGGGAGGACAACACGTGTGTTTGAAAGAGGGGGATGGAAAAGAGGGGGCTGGAGTGAGAGGAGAAGAGGAAGAAATTGAACCACATGTTATTTCTTTGTCATCGACGTCATCCCACCATTGTAGAGATTTTCTTGGATGACATGCGGCCCATACTCTCGCCCCTTGTTCTCCATCTCTGTTGGTACCCTTTCATGGTTTCTTGTCCACTTCTTTCATGATTTATTCTTTTCAAATAGTAATTCAGGTTGTTATACTAATTTGATTGATGTGGGTGGTGTAATAATTCAGGTCGTGTAGGATGGTCTGCTAATTTCCCTGATGCTTCATCAGGTTTCGCTTTTTGATACATTGATTGATTCCCAATTTGATGCAAATAACCAAAATGAATGGATATTACTTATGGTCGGACTAAACTTTCCGCATTTTGTGTGTGATTATGCTCAGGTTTTGGAAGAATCGGGCTAAGGGGTGATTGTGCTCAGGTTTTGATGCAGGTACTTTTGAAATCTGAAACTTTGGTTTGGTATGACAGGCAATGCTAATAAGATTTGAATAGACAATATAGTTACTAGAGTCACTTCATACTAATGCGCAAACTTATTTTGCATTGCAGTGAGATTCAGATAATTTTAAGAAACACATGCAAAGGAGTCCAAACAGGACGGGCTCGGTGTACATGGTTTTCAGTTAATGCATGTACTTTTGAAATCTGAAACTTTTGTTTGGTATGACAGACAATGCTAATAAGATTTGAATAGACAATATAGTTACTAGAGTCACTTCATACTAATGCGCAAACTCATTTTGCATTGCAAGGAGATTCGGATAGTTTTCCTGCTGTAGAGTTTTGGAGCTTGCTCTGTTAATACGTGTTATTTTTTGTATCACAGTTTAGGTCTGACCAGCACAAGTGGCAACAGGCAGTAGTGGAGAAGGCATGAAGAGGCCCACATCTGAAAATCTCAACTATTCTAGGATTTTCGAGGTAATTTCTCAAACTGAAAAGCTCAACTAAAGGAAGACACCTATTTCTATGCACAAATGCTTTGTTGCTAGAAGAATTTGTAGAAAGAAAAATGTCTCCCCCATTCATTGCCTTTCAGATTCATATGTGAAGTCTATTGTTCTTAATTTTAGTTAACTAATTGCTTATTTCTTGTTGTTTCAGCTGCTGACCATGTGATTGGTAGCCTACAATTTGTTCATGGGTTGCTGATTTCTCAAGTTTTGCCTCACACAAAAGAGGGCTAGCAACACCTTTGACAGAAACAACCAACGTTTAGTGCAGAACCGGTATATTCTGGTTGTCTTTCATTTAGTTGACGGCATGCAAGACTGATTTGATGCATCTACTGCTTGTTGACTTGGTTATATTTATCTATGAAGGTAATTTCAGTGTTTCATTTGTGTGAACATTTCTTTTGTTACAGATTTTACCTGCTCGACGAAGTGCAAAAAAGTAAAATGTATCATTTATATAGCTAACTGGAATAAAGAGTAGCATCGTCTCTCAACAAGATATTTTGTGTGTTCCGCGGCAAATTTGAGTGATACATTTATGAGCGCCTGGCGAGGTTCTCAGCAAGTTTAGTTTAGGCATAATTTTCCTCTATTAAACAGTGCATTTTAGACAGTGAACTGTTCCAAATTATCCCATGCTGCAGTTGAAATGGTGCATCTGTGTTACATATTTTGGGAAGAGCTGCAGTTCATGATCTTTCTTTATAATAATCATATCAATCAGTCAAGTGTGCAGACTTTCTGCCTATTTTTCTTTCTTCGGGCAGGAAACACATGTTAATTTCTTGACCACCTCCAGTGATCCAATATCAGATGAAGTGTTTAAATATTTTTGCTCATGCTTATTTCCGGACGGCCGGACCCACAGCTCAATGGAATGAGTTGTACAACTTTTATTCAACACATTATATATACAAGTATACTGATATTTTATGGTGATGTTATATTATGAATTAATGGTTAAGATAACACTTTTTTATAGATGATTTTCCTCATATTGCCGACATAATTTTGGTTGCGGGTTGATACATAACATTATTTTGTCTTGCCTTCTTATGTTGTATCTATTTTTCATGTAGATACTCTATCTGGTAAGGTTCTAATTCACATGGTTGCATGGCCAATGAATGAATATAATTAGTTTTCACAATGTATATTTTACAATTTCTCAATGCGTAAACTTGTCAGGCTCTTAGGTTAAAGCTAATGCCCATTAAAATGGTTATAAATAGTGGCCTCTATCAGTAGGCTGGGTCTCAATGTTGGTTCTGATATGTGATCGATGCATTTCATCAAATGGTTAACATATCAGGATTGCATATGATTATCTTTGAGTAGAATTTGTGTCTTTGATTTTTCACAAATTTGTTTTGATATTTGCGATAAGGTGGGTGTTGTGTGTTGTGTGCAGGCCATGGGTAATTTTGTACTATCTGTTCAAGGTGTCAGCATATGTATATTATTCTTATAATCTTTACATGCTCATTTAGTTCACCCATGTTTCCTTTGCAGTGGCAGTGGTCCAGAATATATCCTCTGCCATGGAAGGAGGTATTTGATGTTGTCAGATGGCATATAGGTCAATAATGAGGTGACTGCCGGGGTAATCTCAGGAAGGGACAACGACACAAATTAACTTCGTTGACAAGCTCACGATCACGAGTAATAAAGATGATTTTAAGTAATATTCTAATTTCTCTGAATTTCCTTATTAAATGTCCAGAAAGAAATAAGAATGGCATACTGAATGCGAAGCATTATTTCATTCATCTACATTTTTAGGAAAGATAATCTCGGATTGCTTTTCCTTTGATGGATTCTCACTTATCAGAATATAGCCTCCAGCCTTTACACATAGAGACTGATTTTTCACTTTGGCTGGTTATATTTTTCTCTACTGCATAATGACCTATGTACATTCATTTCCTCTATAGTTTTTAATTCTACACCTTATTTCTTATTATGGCGAATCATTGGTATCACGGAAATGTTAATGTACCATTATGTGCAATTGTTTCTTATTGATATCATCGTAACAAGATGGTGAACTTATCAAATGTAGGGAACAAGCCGTCCTGCAGTGTTTCCATGTACTGCAAGTTGATGACAATTCATTGTTGATGCCATGCATTTTCTTACAAAATACATGTGGTAGAGGTAAGCATGCTATTACCCGCCAATGTGTGTGTTTTGCATATTTTTCTATTCAATACTATGAAGTTTTCCTCTGTTATGCTCTTCTCAGGTATGAAGGCCAACATTGATTATCAAGTGGTATGGCACTCTTCTTTATGAGCTCTATCCCATCCTGTAGAGGCTTTGTGAAAATAACTCCATGTTATCTTCTACATAATTTTGCATTTCTTTGGAGAGATAAGATGTAAATGTATGGTACAAGTTTCAAAAGTTTGGCAGAATCCTTGATCTAAAGTGAAATAGAGTTGTACTGTCTCCTATATGAGTTAAAACTTCTTGCAATCAGTAATTAGCCATGCATTTTGAGGGTATGAAAGTTGAACAAAATTTGAGTTTCTTGGTTGCATGTTACAGAGTGTTGTACTAAACAAAGTTGAGTTGCAATGAGTTTTATATATTTAGTTTTCATTTATAAAGATTTCTACAAAGCACGAAACGTTTCCGATTCTTTCTCATTTTGTGTGCATGTTTTCACAGGTTATTTTTATGAATTGTACATAGTTATTGATACAACATCTTCCAGTATAGATCTTAAATGACAGCAATATCTGAAGTTACTTGTGTCTGCTTCCCCTCTTGAAATCAACATTTTGTTTTGATTTTTCGGTACTTAAGTAAGGTCACTCATCAGTGAGCAGGAAGTGTCTTCTCGGTACTTGTGTGATGAAGGCCAAAATTGGTTTTCTAACTTATTATTGTAGGTGCTTTAGAAAGTGCAAGTATGTGTCACAATAATGCCTGGAAATCAGCCAGTGGCTGCATTATTTGAGCTATTTTGGCGTCTCTGCCATCCTATAGTTGTTCAGTTTTCTCTTTTGAAACGAGGCTATCTAGAGGATTTCATGTCGTGGTTTAGGAAGGTAACTATTATTGGTTATAGTGAATGATTTTGTTGGACTATCTGTTCATTTGGCTATCTTAATGCAGTCCCATGTGCATACTTTTTGCAGGCATCAATGAAGATTGGGAGGTAGAGAGGGATTGCTCAAGTGGAAACAGATCAAGAACCAGAAGGAGCTCAAGATTTTGCTACTTCCTTGCTAATAGCTTTGTGAGGTAATTAAGCTAGCTACATGTGTGTTTGTTTTCTGCTATATCGAGGTCATTATTATAATTTAGAAAATAGAAACATGTTGTGTGATTTAAGAGTAATAGTAAATGTTGTTAGCATGAATAGACTGTATTGTATGTACTAACTAGCAACAAAGTCTAATTCCTCCCACGTAGCAGTTGTCAATGTCGACTTGACCAGCCCGGACTTTATGTACTTCCTGCTTTATTTTTTCTTTGATTTAGCGAACATACAAATGCATGCGATAAGTGTTAAATTTAGCACTCAACGACACTTATTTTCGGACAGAGGAAGTAGTTATAAGTAGGTGTGCAGTTAGAATTTATCTGACTTTGGGTTTTCACATCTTGTTCGAGGTCTTGAGCCCTCATAATTCATTTGAACATGTTGTAATTTATTTTTGTTTATACTATAATCTGAGCTAATTAGAAATTATATAAATGCATTTTCTTGATAAATTAAAGCTTGTTGCAACCGGGAGTATTCCCTTTTTTCGTAGATCCATTTATTCAAAACGTTTTATCTCTTAACCGTACGTCCAAATCTCGAACCGCTTTTGCTGTTGGATTCCACGCATCGAGATCTTCAAAACTAGATCCCATGTTGATAGGTTTTGACGAACTTTTTTTTCACGAAAAAACTGGACGAAAAAAACCGACGAAAAAACCGAACCGGGAACATGGTTTTTTCCCTTTCAGAAAGAGGCATGCCCGTGCCTCTGACGAAATCACAACCGTGGCTCTCGCGGAAGCAAAACTGTGCCTCTCGCGAAAGAAAAAAACAGAAAATGCGTTTTTTTAAAGAGGCACGCCCGTGCCTCTCGCGAAAGCACAACCGTACCTCTCGCTGAAGCAAAACCGTACCTCTCGCGAAAGAAAAAAAACAAAACACGCGTTTTTTCCCTTTCCAAAAGAGGCACGCCCGTGCCTCTCGCGAAAGCACAACCGTGCCTCTCGCAGAAGCAAAACAGTGCCTCTCGCGAAAAAAAAACATGTTTTTTCCTTTTCGAAAGAGGCACGCTCATGCCTCTCGCGGAAGCAAAACTGTGCCTCTCACGAAAGAAAAAAAACAGGAAACACATTTTTTCCGTTTCCTAGAGGCGCGGCAGTGCCTCTCGTGAAAACAAAACCGTGACTCTCGCGAAAAAAATTAATTTTTTCGAAAAAAAATTGGTCGAAAAGCTAGGGAAGACTAGTAAAAAACCAAAACAGAAAAAAAACCCGGAAGAAAACCGTTTAAAAAGCCGAAAATGCGTTCGTAAAAATAAAAAAAAACATAATCCGGAGGAAGCGCCCAGAGCGCGACACGTGGCGAATGTCTGTGAGCGCGTCAAGTGGCCCTGATCGTTGCGAGGCTCCCGAAAGAGGGCTCGTTAATTAGTTGCTCTCTTGTATGCTCAACAGTGATAAGGCCCACAAATTGATTAAAATAATCGAGCCCACACGGTGATTGAGAATAAATGGGCTAATTAGGCCAGTGGCCGGTTCAAAGCTCGGTCAACTTGTGATTAAGAAATAAAGAAATAGAAAAAAAGGCAGCTGCTCCCACGATCGCACGAACACTTCCCACGATCTGGCAACGTGGCCGCGCGTCCAACAGCGCTCCGTCGCTGTCCGCCCTATAAACACTGCCATGTTGTATACAGGAAGGAGGTTGGATGGCCACCGCTGGTTAGTTTGCATTAGACTGCCCATTTCATCGCTACTGCATAGGAAGACTGCTGTACGTGAACACTGCTGCACACAAATACTGCTGCAAGTATTCCACACACATGAAGAGGAGGAGACTTGGAGGAGTTCGGCAAGAAGGTGAAATTCATGGTTCTCTCCTAATCCCTTTGCTCCTCTTATTGGTGATCTTCCCTATGTTTTCTCAATCTTTGCTCTTGGTTTGGTCATATTGACATGAGCCAAGTAGCTTCTCCCCATATGATGATTCTTGATTTGGTCACATTGACACAGATCATGAATTCTTTTCCATGTTGCCCCATTTTTGCTCTTGGCTTGGTCATATTGACATGAGTCAAGTAGCTTTTTGCTTGATATGATGGTTCTTGATTTGGTTATATTGACACAGATCTAGAACTTTTCTTCAAGTAGTATGATCCTTGCTTTTTCCTCCATATCATGGTTCTTGATTTGGTCATATTGACACAGATCTCGAATTTTTCTCCAAGTGACATGATTCTTGCTCTTGGCTTGGTCATATTAACACATGTCAAGTAGTATTTTCACCATATTTCAGATTCTTGCTCTTGGCATGGTCATATCAACACAGGTCAAGTAGTATTCTCACAAGTTTAATATCTTACTCTTGGCACGGTCATATTGACACATGTCAAGAGGTTTTCTCAAAATTCGATATTTTGTTCTTGCCATGGTCATGTTGATACATGTCAAGAAGTATAAATTGCATGAAATTGCCTCTGGTTTGGTCATATTGACACAAATCAAGGTATTTATTCCCTTATGTAGAGTGAAGACTTTGTTCTCAACGGAATCACGACAAAGGTATGACTCGGGGAAAATCAACATAAAAAATGATGGACGAACTGTATATTATAGATTGCATATAAAAAAAATATTGCAAAACCATAAGTGCTTGTCAAGAGATACCATACTTGGTCGCATGTTCGATGATCACATGTGTGCATGATATGCTAAAATTGAGTCATATAGCAAAACTTAATTAACCGTGTTCAAAGTTGGGTGCATGGAAAACTGACATTCCCACTTCATGGTGCATAAACAAAATGCCGCCCAAATCATAAACGGTATTATATTAATCAAATGCTCTAAAACAGACTAAATGGATATACTATATGAAATGCATAGGCCCCAAATAGTGCTAGTTTGCATTATCGATAAATAACCAGATATGGGCGAATCTAATGTATGTGCATGCAAAGTAAAATGGACACGTCGTACCTAGCTAATTCTAGGTTAATTGGCGTACATCCACCCAACTAAAATAAATTGTATCGTCCCTTCATATGGATGTACATACATTAAAAAAACTAAAAGATGACCAGAGTCATAATCTGAGTCTGGTTGCACTCGAAATGTTGCAGTGCACTTGCATATGCCACCAAAACAAACTAAATATATTTTTTATCTGCTCCACATATGTGTATGCTCAAAAGGGTCGCATTTAGCTTATCTTCGCATAAGATGAAAGTTAGATCATGCATCCCCCATACGGCTTGCTAATATTAAGGAAACGAAGATGTCATCTACTCATAAAACAAAGAGTACTACAATTGTTAGTACTAAAGTAGTTGCATTGCACAGAGCACGTGCATGACTGTATGTCCCATATGCATGCATCATGACGTTTGAAGGCTCATTCAACAGATTGGTCAACCATTAAGATGATTTTCTTATATAAAGTAAAGAAAAAATAAATCAAAGTCTATGTATTGGTTAATCAATTAGGAAAAGTAAATGAAGCCATTTAAGCATGCATATATGTACTGCCAATATCAGTACGAGTCAAATAAAAGCGAAATATAAAAGTCATCGCATATGATAATATCCACAAAGTCCAAGGCTCCCCCGAGCATGCCCGCGTCGACAATCGCGAGGAGTATTTTTCTTGTAGTATGTTGTAATAGGAATGTGACGCAATCCTATGTAATAGATATGTTGAAATTCTTAATCAGGGGTTTTCTCTTCGGAGATGTAATTAACAGAATTTTTATGTAAATGTAAGAGTTCTGGAAATAATGTACCTGCAATGTTTGATCTCCATTTTATTTATGCATTTAAATTATTTACTTTGTATCAATAACGTGGACGCGTATTTTCACGCCCGGCATTTTCCCATCATCACCATCCTCTTTGGCTGCACTGGCTTGCCCGGAGACCTTCTCTGGTGACAGCGAGGGGGAAGTAGCAGGGGCGGCGGCGCGCGGTAAGGTTTCGGCGCTGCCCGAGTCACCCCCAGCGGAGCGACACGAGGGATGGAGAGCCCCTGAAGTAAAGCAATTCTATTCCATATTCGGCGGAACAATCAAACACTTCAACATGAATAACAACAGTGCTCTCATTCATATGAATGCAGGTAAGCAACTAGTTAAGTATTCATTGGCATACAAAAGCGGATAAGCCTAACTTGAGATTTTTATAGAGAAGACATCCTAATGAAGTTTAGTTGCCATCATTTATCTTGACAAGAGCATGAATGTTAATTTCATTAGTTTCCTCTGGTCAGTTGACCAATGTCGAACACAACAGGGTGACCATAAAATAAATTAATGTCGTAGATGTTAACTCTAATTCCTAGCCGCATAAATTCAGATACACCCAAGTGACTCTTGGTTATGCTGAAAACTTAACTCCAATATCATGAAGAAGATAACCAGCTGTTCCATTGCGGAAGAGATACAAGCTGCACTATTCAATTGAGACTTCTAGTGCCCATCTGCCAATGACTCTGAGAACAAAGGAACATATGAAAGATAAGGAGTCCTGGAGCCCCGTCCAACTTCACATATAAAACGCAGCTCCCCAGAATCCGTGTCGTATGACATTAGTTTCGTCAGTAATTGTTCGCCCTGCTTGCGCAATCTCTCACACACAAAAAATATCAAACTGTGTTCTGGGTGGATTGAGATAACTCTGTAATAACTCGGAAACATTGGCGGTGTGCATCATGGGATGCAGAGCTCGGGGTAAGCCCCTTCTCGAAATTTTGGAAAAGCATAACCCGGAAACTTTGAATACACTAATCCGAGCAGTTGTAGGTGGCTAACCTTGTGCTTCAAGGTCCAGTTTTCACTACTATAATCTTCAAGGGCCCAAACTGACAGTTCAGAAGCATCCTTATGTGCCTAACGCAATTGTCCTTGTGATAAATAAATATCATTAC
Source organism: Triticum dicoccoides (assembly GCF_002162155.2). Classification (NCBI taxonomy): domain Eukaryota; kingdom Viridiplantae; phylum Streptophyta; class Magnoliopsida; order Poales; family Poaceae; genus Triticum; species Triticum dicoccoides. The sequence continues at coordinate 763,202,877 of NC_041385.1, forward strand.
CACCGCTCAGCCTGGACGACACGAGCAAGCTTTGCGGCCCGCTCGTGGCCCGTTCAGGACCGGACCGTACGGTCCAGGCCCAGTAGAAAAACAGGACGGGCCGGGCCCAGAAATACAGACCGCAAAAAGTTTGGTCCGGTCCGGTCTTTAACCGGGCCGACCGAGCGGACCGCTGGCGCAGCAAGGCCCATCTGGCTGGACAGATCGAGGCATCGAGCGAACCCCCTCCCCTCGTTCCATTCCCCCTCCCCCCTCCCCTCGCTCTCCTCTCCTCACAACGCCTCCTCCTCTCCAATCCCAAACCCTAACCCTTCATCGACGGCGCCATCGCCCGCGGCTTCTCCCCTTCATCGACGGCGCCATCGCCCGCGGCTTCTCCCCTTCATCGACGGCGCCATCGCCCGTGGCCTCTCCCCTTCATCGACGGCGCCATCGCCCACGGCCTCTCCCCTTCATCGACGGTGCCATCTCGTCCGAGTACACCAACTGCTACAACCGAATTATGACATGACCGAGAAGATAAATGCAGCATCCTGTTGAAAAATACGCTTTTCGAATAGTCGGTTTATCGAAATTGGGCTGTCCCAAACAACTTGATGTGTCCAAACTCCAGCTTTGGATGAGTAGATTCCGACTGCTTGGATGCGTGTACCCTGACCCTCCATATTGGCACCAGCAGATGCAAGCTCGAACAGATGGAAGTGGGAGGAGACAGTCGGATGGAACCCTAGGCGAGTAATCCGCACCTCGCAGGACCATACGGCGGCAGGCACGACGACCCATTTCTTAGTGGCGGGATTGCAGACCACATAATCAAAGTTCTTGACACCATAAGGCTGATCCCAGTTGCGGGAGAGGAGGAGGCCATTGCAGCAGTCCAAGAGGTAAAACTGAACTCTCCTCCGTTTGGGCAGGAAGGAGAGGGAGGGGTCCATGCTAGAGCAGAAGTTCCCTGATACGCTTCGGTAACCACAAAACCTAGCTGGGGGCAGGCGGCCCGTGCCTCCGAAGGTTTTGTAGAAGATGCCGGCGAGGGTCGACTGGGGAAGCTTCTTGAGGTGGTCGGGGTGGGAGAGTAGGTCGCGCCACCGCCTGGAGACGCACTTGCAGCAGCAGGTGGACTGGTAGGGCACGCGCGAGATGATCTCGACGAGGAGGTCGTCCGAGAGGTTGGACACGGGGCTCCTCTTCGTGCGCCTCTTCTTCTTCTTTCAGCCGCGCGGCGCCATTGACGGCCAGTCTGCAGATCGGGCCGGACGACTGAAGACTCGAGACTCGTGCACCGGCTAGCCTGGTCGCGAACTGCAAAGCTAGGAACGGCAGCTAGGGTTTGCGTGCGCGGCAGCGGCGCGGACGTAGAGGTGGAGCAGGAAAGCCGAAGAGAAAAGGTGTATCTGGGTCGCACGAGTCAAAATACTGTCGTTCCCCTAGTAAAAAGGCCACTAATAGACGCCCGCGCACTGGCCCAAATTTGGGCCGGTCAACCCGCAACTGTAGGATTTCGTTCATTCTAACCGTTCGATGCACTTCGTCTTTATCAGAACACACGCGTACGAAAAGATTCCCCTGCATCTCGTCGCTCTCTTCCGTCTGGCCGGCCGCAGATGCTCTCTGGTCGCTGCCCTCACGGGCCATCCTCGTCGCCCTCGCCGGCCATCCTCGTTGCCGGTTGAAGCATCAAATGGCGCGACGGCGTCGCTCACAGCCAATAGCAGTCGTAGCAAAAATCTTTGTCGATTCCAGCAAAACAAAAACATGGTGGAAGCAAAAAGACGGGTCACCAGTTCCAGCAAAAAAACACAATACGCGGAAGCAAAATAAAATGATACACCGTTTCCAGCAAAAACACAACACGGTGGAAGCAAAATGAGACGCCGGTTCCAGCAAAAAAAGACAGTGGTAGCAAAAAATTGGTCTGGTTCCAGCAAAATCTGAAGACAGTAGTAGCAAAAATTGGGGATGATTGCAACAAAAATACAAACTGGTTCCAGCTATGTGTGTCGCAATTGCAGCACCGCCGTCCGGACGTGGTCACCACGCCGGGTCGTGGTCACCACTGCCATGAGATGGACCCACGGTAGCAGCTTCGCCTTGGATGGTTGCAACTAGTCGTACATAGGTTGCAACCATCCCATGGCGCCGCCGTGGCTCGGATGCAAAACCGATGCAGCTCCGTGCACCACCGGGTTACAGCCCATCGCGCACACCGTCGTAGCAAAATGGTTGGCCGGCTGCAGCTTTTTGTGTTGCCGATTGCAGCCCATCACGGCAGCCCTGTCGGCACCGTAGCAAAATGGTTTGCCGGTTGCAACCTTTTAATTTGCCGGTTCCAGCTGCTCACGCAGCCAATAGCAGCACCGGAGCTCGCCGGTTCCGGCGGGCAGTGGGTGGTTGCAGCAAAGAACACTGGCGAGGGGTGGACTGCAGCGGTGGTCCTAGGGGGCAGCGGCAGCGTGGGCTTGCAGCATCACTGGTGTGCCTGACCTTGCCTTACACTGATGGAAGAAAGGAGCGAGAGGTAGAAGAAGAAATTGGGGACGAAGGGATAGACATGAAAAAGAAAAGATGTAGGCGAGAGACGGAGAGAGGATAAGGGACGTGTGGATGTGGTCTCTTCTGGAGAAAACCAGAAGCGGTGCGCTTGGGGCCCACAACTACATGGTGCGTGGCGTGTGACCGGATGGAGTTTCAGCCGGCGCGCCGTCTCGGAACGTTTTCCTAGTAAAAAGAGTAATGACACGTGATTTTCCTATAAGCGTAAGAGACTACGAGTAAAGACCTCGTTGCAGTGGTGGTGGTCGTGCCATCGTCAGACTCCAGTCCATGATGGTGATGTAGTGGTCGTGGTGTTTCTTCTCCTCTCATTGGTCCAGTTCGCCGCTGACGAATTCGGTTTGCACTGGCCTGGCCCCTTCCTCGGCTCGGAGGTGCAAGGCATAAGGCACTGGGTGAAAGCCTTGTTCTTCGACAGTGTTCGTTCCCGGTGATCCTCCATGGAGTCCTTGTCGAAGACTAAGTCTTCTCACTGGGTCAAGGCCTGTCGGAAGGGAAACGCGTTAGAGGCTATTGAATAGACAATATCTATCCCATGTTTGGTGGGGCAATCGTGCACAGGTCTGAGCGAAAGCTTCTTGATCAACGAGGTTCGATGCCGGTAAAATGCCGTCCTTGTCGTTTCCCTTGTTGAAGACGTCTCTCAATATCTTGCTTAATTATGATTGCTCCAGGAGGAGGTCATGATAGGTATAGATACAATGAGCAGTGAAATGTTTGTTGATAAACACTAGTGCGGAAAAAGTCTAGTGGTGGCATGCCAAAAAAACTCCTTTGGTGGCATGGACACCCCACGCTATCAATATGGTGTCATTGTTAAAAATTAGTGGCACCGTTGGGAGCCCACACTAAGATATGAGTGCCTTGATCTTCCAAACCTCGTGCCTACTAAGATATGAACTTAATATAAAACCTTCAGGGCTGGAGTGGTCGTGGATTGGCGTTGGCGCGGCGTCGAGGTACTTTGAACGCGGCCACCACACGGGACTTCTCAAGCACCTGCTAGAGTAGGGGATCATCGTCAAGCTCTCATCAACCTTCTGAATCGGACAGGTAGGCGGAGACGAACAGAGCATTGGAGAAATGGCAATAATGGGTGTAAGCTTTCGCACTGGCTATGGGTTCTAGGCGGGGACGTGCACAATGGTTAGATAAATTACCAGGAAAGGGAATGGGCGGGAGGATCTCTTGGTGAGAATGGGCTCCTATCATTACTAGGCGCATTCCCTGTGAGAAACAAGCTTGCCAGACTGGGACAGGCAACCTTGTGCCATTAAACAAAGTTGATATTTCGGGCATATTGCACACGATTAGCAATAGAACTGTGTTCGTGGACATACTACCTATCGCACAAATTTGTATCCAAGAAATTATGTTCACTACCTTACATGCAATTCCATCTTCTTTTTTCGTGTGCGAACTGCACATGATATTTCACACAATTTTGCTACTATTAGGCTAGTCCCAACAGTGTGCGGAGGTTCGGACATGATGATCCTATTTGCTCACGTGTGTGATGCTTCCCTTTATGGCACACAATTCCTTTTTGCCAATCATGTGTGTTGTCTCGAGTCATTGCGCACTGTTTTGATGAGAGAATGGTGTGCCCACTATCGCCCACGGCTTCCCTTTTAAAATCGTCCCCAAATGATAATCTATCACACAGATTTCACTTTTTGGCACACAGTTTTATTTTTCCACCATGTGCAATGCCTCAATCACACACACTTCGATCCAAGGGTGTGTGATAGGTGTGTCTTAATAGCACCATTCTACACTAGTGATTTAAGACACAAATAGAGGTTTCAACAAATGATTAAAGTAGTCATGGTTCAGGGTGTTACATCTACATGGGTTGCTAGTACACACATCTGCATAACAGAAGTAAACTTAGTTGTATCTTGTTAACTGCAACACCTAGCCACTTGAACTTAGGTACACGAGTGTGCTCAATCACCAATGAGAACGTTCATAACTTCAAATAGGTCTATCCAAATCACTAAAGTTACTGTTCAAGACCAAGTTCATAGAAAGGATAAACAGTTGTTTCACTACGGAAAAAAAGAGATACAATTGTGAAGCCGCACTACATAACTAGATTTCTAGTGCCCACCTGCTAATGAATCTGAGAAGAAGGGGACATATATGGAAGATAAGGAGTCCCACAACCCCATGTAAAATTATACAAAACACAGCTCCCAAAAATCTATTTCATATGACATTGGTGCTGCTAATCGACGACTCTTCTTACGTACAATAAATAACAAATTGTATTCTGGTGGATTGAGATGACTTAGTACTTATTTATAATCAATGGGTACTCGGTTCCTTGCAGCAGTAAGTGGCTGACATTGTGCTTCAAGCTCCACTTTTCACTAGTATAATCTTCAAGAGCCCAAATTTATAGTTCAGAAGCACCTTTCTTTGCCAAATGCAATTGTCCTTGCGATAGATAAACATTATGAACATCACAGGCAGAATGGGGCATAGGGGCACGGATGACCCTACGGTTTCTCTCCACGCCAACTACTAGAACAAAATCATCATCCACAGACAAATGCAACATCCCACTCTGAAATAAGCTTTTTGAATTGCGGAATATCGAAATTTGACTATCCCAAACAACTCTATGTGTCCAAGCCCCAAATTTGGAAGAGTAGATAGCCACTGCTTTGGTGTGTAGATCATCACCATCTGCATTCGCATCCACAACACCAGCAGGTGCAAACTCGAACACGTAGAAGTGGGAGGAGACGGCGGGATCGAACCCTAAGGAAAGATCCGCACCTTGCTGGACCAGCTGGTGGCTGGCACGACCACCCATTTATCGCTGGCAGGATTGCACACCACATAATCGAATGTCTCGAGTCTCTTGACACCATAAGGCTGCTTCCAGCTGTGGAGGAGAAGGAGGCCATTGCAACAGCCTAACAAGCTCATATCGTGTCTGTTGCATTTGGGCAGGAACGAGAGGGTCAGGTGGATGCTCGAGCACCAGTTCCCTAACACGCTTGTGTAACCAGGATAGAAAGATGGGTAGCGGTTCATATTGTAGGTTTGGTAGAAGATGCCGGTGAGGGTCGACTGGGGCAGATTCTTGCGGTGGTCTGGGTGAGAAACGATTTAGTGCCATCGCGTGCAGACGCACTCGCAGCAACGGGCGGACTTGTATGGCACGCGCGAGATGATCTCGACGAGGAGGTCGTCCGAGAGCTCGGACACCAGACTCCTCTCGGCGCCCCTCTGTTGGGAGTAAACCACCCCTCGAGGCGACGACTGGCATGCGCGCGCGGGTATGGGCTCCAGGTCTGGCTCGTAAGGCATCGGCCGTTGGCGAGAGTGGAGGGATGGTGCGTTGGTTCGTTAGCTAGCCCGCATGGCCGAATCTCCTCTGTACGCGCATGCACCATAGTTAGCAGGTTAGTTGGTTAGTGCATGCATCATGGATATGGACGCCGTGCACGTAGCTGGCTTAGTGAGTTTGTTAGCTAGACTAGTGCGTGCGTGCGTGGAGTTAGTGGCCGGTGTGGTTGCCGGATGCTGTGTGTGCAGCCGGGTATAAAAGGCCCCCTGATGTATTGATCGAGGGGTGAGCTAGCGATGTAGCCATTGAAAAGATAAAGAAGATTAGGGCATGTGTGCGCCCGTGACGGCGTTCGTGTGCCGGCCCAGAATTTCTTGTGTCTTGTGTCTTCTTCTACCTCTAGCCGAGAGTGAGAGAGGGTTGTGGTTCCAACATTTGGTATCAGAGCACGGACTCGAGCACCACGGCAATATACGCCTCCTCCCAACCACTAGTAGAAAAACACCTAATAGTCCCGGTTCATAAGGGCCTTTAGTCCCGGTTCATGAACCGGGACTAATGGGCGATCCATTAGTCCCGGTTCAAACATGAACCGGGACCAATGTGCCACCACGTGGCCTGTGCCCCGAGCCCAGTCAGGGTGCCTTTGGTCCCTGTTGGTGGCTCCAACCGGGACCAAAAGGCATCCACGCGTCAGCATTCCAGTGGCTGGGGTTTTTGTTTTTTTTAAAGGAGGGAAGGTTGGGGGTTTTGGGGGGTTAATTTAGGTGTTTCATATATTGTGTTAGCTAGCTAATTAATAGAGAGAAGTGTCCTCTCTTATGTCCGTGCTTGGTCGACGCTACGTGCTATATATACATAAGTGATCGAGAGAATCATTCAGTACAGAAGTTCGTCATGCAAACCGAGAGAAGTGATCGATCGACCTCTCCTTCTCCGAGAGATTGGTCGAACAACAAGTTTTCGTATCATGTATCCGACGCTACTGGCTACATACATGTATAATATGTATAAGATCACTTAATTACAAACCCCTAGCATTTGAAATCAATTTCCACATGGTATTCTCCGGCTTTACTGATGACGTGGTCAAGAAAGAATCCCGCCAATTCCTCTTAAATTGCTTTCATGCGATCTGGTTCTAGGAGTTCATCCCGCATCTGCCAAGTCTAATTTGAAGAAGGGGGTTAATTAATACATATATATGAATGAAACTCAACAGAAATGATGGTGTAATAAAATGAAATTGTGAATATTATTGCTTACGCACTTCATATTGTCTTCTAGAGTAGCCCCGCTTGTTTTTTCAAAGTCGCGGTGTGGATGAACTCGCACACGTAGTATCCACAGAAATCATTCCCTTCCTCCTGCCACAAGCACTTTACAAGAAATAGAGGTCAATCAAACTGATAATGAAGCATTATAAATGGCATTGATGAAAGTATAGCTATAGAATCAACGGGAGATGCGCGCAACTAGCTAGCCAGTAGTACTTACTTTCGGGTATTTATATGCCAGCTCCTTCGGCAGTCCCGGAGCTTCTGCAGTGAACTGTTTTCAAACCCTGCAAGACAAAGAAAATAATTATTATTACTTGAGATATCAGGAAATAAACAAAAAGTTGCCGATATGGTGCGATAATGATCGATTGAACTTACTTGCTGAGCATTTCAGTGATGTCCGCATAGGATTTGGGATCTTTCCGTCTCGAGTCTAAGACGGTTACTAGTCCATGCTCAAGCTTAATCTCCAGAATAATATAGTGGTACCTGCGCACGCATGCATAACTCATCAATTACATTACTATAAGCTCGCTTGAGTAATAAGGGAAACCGAATATGCACACGACAGTAACACTCACGGGCCGTTATAAGGAAAGAGTATGGTATCTTTGTTTTGATTTTTGATCAACGATTGTAGCAAGTTGTCCTCGGCCTCTTTGACACGTTCTTTTCAACCAGAAATACATCTATGATATTTGTGTTAATGAACCCAATATCATAAATTTCTTGTTTTTTGCACTCGACGATCTTCAATCTGCATAATATATTGAGGATGATTAATTATAAATACATGCAATGAAAGAGCCGAGCTATATATAGAGACTTAATGACAGAAATAGTACTTACAGGCAGTAGCAAAAGACCATTAGTTTATCGAGGGCCTTTTGATTGAAGAACTCGAAGAACTCCTCAAATGGAACAGTCAACAGATCATTTGTAATGAGATCGTGCTCCTCTTTAATATGCAGATACAAAGCATTCTTACCCTCAGACTCTCTGCAGGTTTCCATGTACCAATTATGGAATCTTCGCATCATTGTTGTCAGAGATTTTTCATCTTTGACGAGAGGCTTCCCGTACTCGTATCTGTGTTCGTCCACCTCCAAGAAATCAGGAAGTGCATCGTCAGGCAGGTAATCGTCAAGATTGCCATAACCGGCCACCGTCCCCGGAGCATTAGACACATTGAGTGGGGGGCACGATTGTTGTGCTTGTTCGCCGAGCTGGGCAATTTTTTCCCCTTTGCTCGTTCTTTTGACCTTTTAGCACTGACAGTAGTTCCCGACCGCTGGGCTTGGAGATATGTCTGTTCAGTAATGCGCTCATAGTTGGTTCTCGGTGGAGACTTTGGTGGTTTCCTCAGGGCATCGATAGTGCACTTTGCTTTCACCGGATCTACCTTCTCCTCCGGAGGTGGATGTCTCTTTGCTTTCATCCCTTCAAAGAACTCCTTCACGTGGGTCCGCACAATCGTATCGTTTTCCTCCTCGGACCTCTCGTACGGTAACTTCTCTAGAGGCTTGAGAGATGATGGACCGTATTTGTATTGCCTCCCGCCTCTGGTTGTGCTGCTAGATGCGGGAGCAGACGGAGCGGCTGTGGCGTCTGTCTTCTTTCGTGCTTGCTTACGAGGCGGAGGAGAAGGAGTACGACGCGCCGGAGCAGCCGGGGCGGAGGCGGGTCTCTTCCGCCCTTGCTGGCGAGGCGGAGAAGGAGGATGCTGCTGGCTGCTCGGGAGCGTCGGCGCAGGCGGAGAAGGAGGCGGAGTGCCGCCATGCGCCGGAGAAGGAGGCGGAGTGCCGCCACACGTGCCCTGATCGTCACTCGCCGGAGGAGGAGGCGGTGGAGGAGGCGGAGTGCCCTGACTCGCCGGAGCAGGAGGAGGAGGCAGAGGCGTCCAGTTCAAAAGGTTGATGAGCTCCTTCTTCCATAGGCATGGAGTCTTCAGAGCAGAACCCAGCCTAGTCTCCCCTTCACCGGTAGGGTGGTCAAGCACGAGGTCCTCAAATCCCTCCGTTATTTCATCCACCATCACCTTAGCATATCCTTTTGGAATCGGCTGGCAGTGATAAGTTGTGCCGGGTCCACTAGGATAAACTTGGCCAACAGCTGCCTTGACCTTTAAAGTCATCCATCACGCCATCATGTGGCAATTTTGAGACTCCGTGATACCATCTACGGGATAGCTGACAGGAGCCGTCAAGACATGCTCCGGCTGAAGCAGCTCGGTGGAAGCCACGCTGCTTCTCCGCTGAGATGGCGGGGTAGCTTCGGGGGAAGCTTCGGCAGGTCGTTTGCTGCGATCTGCTACTTCTCGTTCCTCTTCTCGATCCTCTAGCCCCATTACCCTTTCGTGCAGCGCCTGCAGTTGGTCCTGCTCCAGTTTCTTCCTCCTCTCGTGGGTTTTGTAACCCCCTGCGTCCGGAAAACCAACCTTCCACGAAACGGAGCCTGGTGTGCCTCGTGTCCGTCCAGGGTGCTCAGGATTCCCAAGGGCCATTGTGAGCTCGTCCTTCTCCCTGTTTGGAAGGAACGTCCCTCGCTGCGCTGCATCGATATAGTGTCGAAGGTTCTTGACTGGTATTTCCAGTTGCTCGTCCGTCCACTGGCAAAACCCTGTTACAGGGTCCAAGGTTCTGCCAGACCCGAAGAACCAAGTCCGTCAACGGTCTGGCCATCTCATTTTCTCTGGTTCGATCCCTTTTTCAAGCAGATCATTCTCAGCCTTGGACCACTTAGGCCGGGCTTGCAGGTAGCCACCTGACCCCGTGCGATGGTGAAGCGTCTTCTTCGCAGCATTTTTCTTGTTTGTCTCCGACATCTTCTTACTCTTTTCCGATGTCTTGTGGGCCACAAATGAGGGCCAGTGATCTTTGATCTTCTCATATTTGCCGATGAATTCTGGTGTCTTTTTATTTTTGACAAACTGGTTCAGCTCTTTCCTCCACCTCCTCATTAGGGTTGCCATCTTCTTAGGAGCACAAGACTTGATTAATTCCTCTTTAACTGGCTTCTCCGGATCCTCCTCTGGCGGTAGGGTGAAATTTGCCTTCAGCTGAGTCCAAAGATCTTCTTTCTGCATATCATTGACATAAGACACCTCAGAGTCTTCCTCCATAGGCTTATACCATTGTTGGATGCTGGTCGGGATCTTGTACTTAACAAGAACCCCGCACTGAGAAGAAAATGCCTTCCTTGTCCGGATGGGTTCAATCGGTTCGCCGTCGGGCGCGATTTCTATGATCTCAAACTTTTCATCCGAGCTCAACTTTTTCTTCGGGCCTCGTCTCCTTACCGAAGTTGTGCTCGATCCGGAGGGCTAGAAATTATAAGGAAGAAATACGAGAGTAACTAATATGTGTACATATACCAAAACAATGGAAGCATCAATTAACTAGTCAGCACGGGCTTAACTAATATATATATATACCTGGCCGGGCTCGGTTCGATCACCGGAGCAGTCAGCACGATCTCCTTCTTGTTCCTCCATTGTGTCATCGGATCCATCATGAACATAGTCCTATTCTTGTACCGGCATTAATGGGCCGAAGCCATCATGAACATAGCCCTCTGCTTCACCCCGTTCTTCCAGCTGACGCAACTTCATCCCTTCCATTTGCGATTATGTCCCTCAATATCGCTTCTGTTTCTTCGTCTCGGCAGTGCTGCATAGTTTCTGCAAATATTTAGAACATGTTTATATATGGTACAGATGGCAAACGTAGAACTAGCCAGCTAATCACAATAAGGAATCATGTTAGTGGCCTCGACGCTGCTTCTCTAGGGTTTGGGGTCGCCTCGACACAACAACACTTCGAGAGAGTTAATTTGTCGGGTAGGGGCGCGGCGGGAGGGGGTAGGAGACCAACATCGTTTTCTCTCTAGGGTTTGGGTGTCCTCGAGAGTTTTGGTCGAGCGAGAGGGCCGAGGGGGGGGGGTATTTATATCGACCGCCCCTCATGTCAATGTTATCTCGAGGGGGTTATATCGACAACGACGCGACAACGACGAGAAAGGAAAATAATTAAGGAAAAGGAAGAAAAGAGGAAGAAGGAAGAAGGAAGAAGAAGAAAAAAAGAGGAGAAGAAGAAAGGAATAGAGGATCCGAGAAGAAGAAAAAATAGAATTTTTTTTCTATTTTTTCTTCTTCTCCTCTATTCCTTTCTTCTTCTCCTCTTCTTCTTCTCCTCTTCTTCCTCTCCTCTTCTTCATCTTCTTATTTTCCTTTTTCCTCTAATTCTTTTTCTTCTTCTTTCTTCCTTCTTCCTCTTTTCTTCCTTCGACCCTCTCGATCCCTCGACCCTAGAAACCTCGAACCCTCGACCCTGAAACCCTTGACCCTTGACCCCTTAACGACCCTCGACCCTCTACCCTAGTTCCCGACCCTCGACCCCTCGGTGATCTTCGACACCCTCGTTCTCGATAAAAATTAAGAAGAAGAAGAAGAAAAAGAGGAGAAAAAAAGGAGAAGAAGCTCCTCTATTCCTTCTTCTTCTCCTCTTTTTTCTTCTTCTTTCTCTTCTTCCTCTCCTCGTCTTGTCCTTCTTCTTCTCCTTCTTCTTCTCCTTCTTTCTCTACTTATTTTCCTTTTCCTTATTTTACTTTTTCCTCTCCACTAACATAAAATGCACTATCCTAAAATGCAACAAACATAAAATGCACTAAATTGATCAACTAACCTAAAATCAGTGATAAAATGCACTAACCTAAAATCGATATCTACTAACAACTTAAAAAAATAATACATATATGAAAAAATGCATATATGAAAAAAAAACATCATCATATCATCAACAGAAAAAATAGTATTTTTTCTAAAAATCTATCTTTTGCATATATACATCAACATATATATACACTAACCTAAAATGCACAAAAATGCTATCGGAGAGGGGGTATATCGACCCCCCTCATGTATCCA
>NC_041385.1:763215946-763220791 GCF_002162155.2 Triticum dicoccoides
CAAATTTGAAAACACTTTTTTTTGTTTTTTTTTCTTTCTTGCTTTATTTATTTTATTTTGTTTCTACTTACAACAAAATACTTGTTGTTGTTTTTTTCTTTTGTTTTCTGCATTATTTATTTTCTTTTGTTTTTTGCTTTATTTTTTAATTGTTTTTGCTTTTAGTTTTAGGAAAATTATAAACTTTCTGTTAGTGCCATTAGTTTTCAAATTTGAAAACACTTTTTTTTGTTTTTTTGTTTTCTTTCTTGCTTTATTTATTTTAATTTTGTTTCTACTTACAACAAAATACTTATTGTTGCTATTTTTAATTATTATGAGGGCCGAACCATAAGACATTAAAGCATTTCAAATGAACTCTGAAAAAGTTGAAAGTTGGCATGGTACCATAAATTGACCCACATAGCATGTGCAAGTACAAAACGGACAATGGTATCATAATCGTCAGTTACAAAGTTGGCATGGTATCATCATAATAGTTGCGGGAGAAAGTCTTCACTTTTTCTTCGCTTGTGTTATTTGCTTATTGCGCCGTAACCATGGATAATCTTCATCATTTATCAGGATGCTGGGGTCAGCCTTGACTTTGAAGGGAGGAATTTCATGAAACTTTTCATAATCTTCAGACATGTCTGTCTTGTCCTCCACTCCCATGATGTCCCTTTTTCCTGAAAGAACTATGTGGCGCTTTGGCTCATCGTATGATGTAATCGCTTCCTTATCTTTTCTCTTTCTCGGTCAGGTAGACATGTCCTTCACATAGATAATCTGTGCCACATCATTGGCTAGGACGAACGGTTCGTCAGTGTACCCAAGATTTTTCAGATCCACTGTTGTCATTCCGTACTGTGGGTCTACCTGTACCCCGCCTCCTGACAGATTGACCCATTTGCACTTAAACAAAGGGACCTTAAAATCTACTCCGTAGTCAAGTTCCCATATGTCCACTATGTAACCATAATATGTGTCATTTCCCCTCTCGGTTGTTGCATCAAAGCGGACACCGCTGTTTTGGTTGGTGCTCTTTTGATCTTGGTCAATCATGTAAAATGTATTCCCATTTATCTCATATCCTTTCCAAATCAATACAGTCAAAGATGGTCCCCTGGACAACAAGTATAGCTCATCACAAACAGTGTTGTCACCTCTGATACATGCTTCCAACCAAGTGCTGAAAGTCCTGATGTGTTCACATGTAATCCAGTTGTCGCACTGCTCCGGGTGTTTGGAGCGCAGACTGTTTTTGTGTTCATCGACATACGGGGTTACCAAGGTAGAGTTCTGTAGAACTATGTAGTGTGCTTGAGACCAAGAATATCCGTCCTTGCATATTATTGAGTCCCTTCCAAGCGTGCCTTTTCCAGTCAGTCTCCCCTCATACCGCGATTTAGGGAGACCTATCTTCTTAAGACCAGGAATGAAGTCAACACAAAACCCGATGACATCCTCTGTTTGTTCGCCGTCTTCCATCATAACCCCTATTTCTCCGTGCCTCGTCCAAACATTATAGTGTGGCATGAAACCCTTGTAAAGCAGGTGGGTGTGGAGGATTTTCTGGTCAGAGTACGACTTCGTATTCCCACATATAGTGCATGGACAACACATAAAACCATTCTGCTTGTTTGCCTCAGCCACTTCGAGAAAATCATGCACGCCCTTAATGTACTCGGAGGTGTGTCTTGAACCGTACATCGATTGCCAGTTCATCTGCGTGCATTATATATAATTAAGTGTGTCAAAAATCATTACAGAACATCATGAATAGATAATTAAGTGACCAAATTAATAGAAGTTCATCATCACATTAAAACCAAAGTACATACATAGTTCTCATCTAACAACATAAAGCTCTGCAGAGCATCTAAATTAATTAAACCATACACTGAAACTATGTAAAACATTTCAATGCGAAAACAAATGCGATCATAATCGCAACCAATGTAACAACTGATCCAACGGCATAATGATACCAAGCCTCGGTATGAATGGCATATTTTCTAATCTTTCTAATCTTCAAGCGCATTGCATCCATCTTGATCTTGTGATCATCGACGACATCCGCAACATGCAACTCCAATATCATCTTCTCCTCCTCAATTTTTCTAATTTTTTCCTTCAACAAATTGTTTTCTTCTTCAACTAAATTTAACCTCTCGACAATAGGGTCGGTTGAAATTTCTGGTTCAACAACCTCCTAGATAAATAAAATATATGTCACGTTGGTCGGCATAATTGTCATAAACAATAAATGAACCAACAGTTATGAAAAGATAATATATACCACATCTGAATCATAGACAGGACGGGGGCCGACAGGGGCGGATACCAAAACCATCGCACTATATAAGATGCAATAATAAAAGTAAGAAAATTATACAAGTATCTATATAAACATACAAGTAAGAGTTTTTTTTTCCTTTCAGAAAGAAGATAAGAACAAGAGGCTCACCACGGTGGTGCCGGCGACGAGATCGGATCGGGCGATCGACGGCGGTGAAGACGGGGACGGGACGTGACGGACCGCTAAACCTAGACAAATATTGAGAAAAATGAAGCTTGGAGGTCGAGCTTGGAGAGGAGAAATCTTAAGTAGTGTGCCTCGGACATTCCATCGAACACCTCGTGTGCATAGGAGGTGAGCTAGAGCACCACAAAGCTCTCTCCTCGCCGGCCACGAAAAACAGAGCAGTGACTGCTCTGCTCGCGGGCGAGGGGTATATATAGGCAATTAATTGGTCCCGGTTCATGGCTTGAACCGGGACTAAAGGGAAGCCTTTGGTCCCGGTTCGGGCCACCAACCGGGACCAATGGTGGTGGGCCAGGAGCAAGGCACATTGGTCCTGGTTCGTCCCACCAACCGGGACCAAAAGGTCCAGACGAACTGGGACCAATGGCCAACGAGGCCCGGCCGGCCCCCAGGGCTCACGAACCGGGTCCAATGCCCCCATTGGTCCCCCTTTTCTACTAGTGAACGTCAACCGCACGCTCGTACGCGCGCGGGGCATGCGGGACGCACTGGTGCGGTCGGGCTCGTCGGGCGCGCCGGATGCGCGCGGGACGTGCGGGACGCGGAGGGACGCCAGGCGTGTGTGTCACCGGCGGAGATGGAGCTTGGCGTATGTCGCCAGGGTCGTGACGGAGGATGGTGCAACCGGCGTCGGTGCGCCGGGTCAGGTCCGCGGGCTGGGTCACGGCCTTGACGATGACAATGACGGAAGCTACAACAACTCTGGCAACGGTGAGGTCGTGGTTTAGGAGGAGTGTGTTGGGAGTAAACCACGCCTCGAGGCGATGACTGGCGTGCACGCGCGGGTATGGGCTCCAGGTCTAGCTCGTAAGGCAGCGGCCGTTGGCGAGAGTGGAGGGCTGGTGCGTTGGTTCGTTAGCTAGCCCGCATGGCCAAATCTCCTCTGTACGCGCATGCACCGTAGTTAGCAGGTTAGTTGTTAGTGCATGCATCATGGATATGGACGCCGTGCACGTAGCTGGCTTAGTGAGTTTGTTAGCTAGACTAGTGCGTGCGTGCGTGGAGTTAGTGGCCGGTGTGGTTGCCGGATGCTGTGTGTGCAGCCGGGTATAAAAGGCCCCCTGATGTATTGATCGAGGGGTGAGCTAGCGATGTAGCCATTGAAAAGATAAAGAAGATTAGGGCGTGCGTACTCCCG
The DNA here is from genome assembly GCF_002162155.2 of Triticum dicoccoides. Taxonomy (NCBI): domain Eukaryota; kingdom Viridiplantae; phylum Streptophyta; class Magnoliopsida; order Poales; family Poaceae; genus Triticum; species Triticum dicoccoides. The sequence goes on from NC_041385.1 coordinate 763,219,612, forward strand.
TGGCGGCGTTCGTGCTCCGGCCCGAAATTTCTTGTGTCTTGTGTCTTCTTCTACCTCTAGCCGAGAGTAAGAGAGGGCTGTGGTTCCAACATTTGGTATCAGAGCACGGACTCGGGCACCACGGCAACATACGCCTCCTCCCAATGTCAACTGCATGCTCGTACGTGCGCGGGACGTGCGGGGCGCACTGGTGCGGTCGGGCTCTTCGGGCGCGCCGGGTGCGCGCGGGACGTGCGGGACGCGGAGGGACGCCAGGCGTTTGTCGCCGGCGGAGATGGAGCTCGGCGTATGTCGCCAGGGTCGTGACGGAGCACGGTGCGACCGGCATTGGTGCGCCGGGTCGGCTCCGCAGGCTAGGTCACGGCTATGACGACGACAATGACGGAAGCTACAACAACTCCGGCAATGGCGAGGTCGTGGTTTAGGAGGAGTGTGTTAGGAGTAAACCACGCCTCGAGGCGACGACTGGCGTGCGCGCACGGGTATAGGCTCCAGATCTGGCTTGTAAGGCAGCGGCCGTTGGCAAGAGTGGAGGGCTGGAGCGTTGGTTCGTTAGCTAGCCCGCATGGCCGGATCTCCTCTGTACGCGCATGCACCGTAGTTAGCAGGTTAGTTGGTTAGTGCATGCATCATGGATATGGACGCCGTGCACGTCGCTGGCTCAGTGAGTTTGTTAGCTAGACTAGTCCCGTATGGTGGCCGGTGTGGTTGCCGGATGCTATGTGTGCAGCCGGGTATAAAAGGCTCCCTGATGTATTGATCAAGGGGTGAGCTAGCGATGTAGCCATTGAAAAGATAAAGAAGATTAGGGCGTGCGTGCGCCCGTGACGGCGTTCGTGCGCCGGCCCGGAATTTCTTGTATCTTGTGTCTTCTTCTACCTCTAGCCGAGAATAAGAGAGGGCTATGGTTCCAACACCCTCTTCTTCTTGGTGCCGGGAGCCATCACCAGTTAACCTGCAGATCGGCAGAGAGTATAAAGATTAGAGGATGCATCCATGGTGATGGAGAGCGTGAGGAGAGAGAGGAACTTCCACGTGGTAAGCTAGAGATGGCCAGCGAGGGTTTTGGGCGCGGCGACGAGAGAGGTGGACGATGGAAGACGAGGCGATGCATATATATATATATATATATATATATATATATATATATATATATATATATATATATATATATATATAT
>NC_041385.1:763221520-763228316 GCF_002162155.2 Triticum dicoccoides
TTGGGCCACACCCTATGGGTCGTAGACCGGAAGTAGATACACGTCATCTCCGGCCTAAAATAAGATACACGTCATCTCCGAAGAGTATACCACATTACACGTGTCTGGATTTTGCACGATTAGAGCATCTACAACCAGACTGCAAATCTGCCCCTATACACCAGCGGACACGCCTTTTGCTTGTCTGTGGGCAGTGGCCGGTCACACCTCAACTTTTTTTACACAACCACACGCCTCAATTAGGAAATCGCGCCGCGCCCCGCAACGCCGTCGCCAGAGGACCGGCCGCGCGAAGCCGCGCCGCGCCCAGGGAAGGTGGCGGCGGGGCGGTCTCGTTCCCATCTCCGTGCCAGAACCCCTTCCCCAACCCTCGATCTGGCCGGAGCCGCTCCACCACCGCGCCCCCCTCTCCAGCGCCTCCTCCCTCGTCCACTCCGATGGCGCTTGTCCCCTCCCTGGCCGGTAACGGGGCGGCGGCGGCGCCCTGATGTCTTCCCTGCGCGCTTGGCCAAGCCCGCCCAGATCCAATCTGGCGAAGCTCCTCCCCCATGGTGGCCGATTCGTCGCTGCATCGGCGGAGTCATGCTGTTCCTAGCGCTGCACCCCGTCCCCTGCTCCGCGTCCTTGGGTCGGGCTCCGCCGCCTCCCGCCCTCAACCACTCGCCGACGTCGACTGCGGTTCTGCCGCCACGCCTTCCTCCTCCAGCGCCCCCTGCTCCATCGTCGTCGTGCTTCTACGCGGTGCTCGCCAACAAAGGTGGCGTTGTGGCTCCTGCGACTCTGGAGCCCTCCACCTCCATGTTCCCCCGGTGGGCTGCCACTGTTCGTGGCTTTACCCGCTGGGGGCGCCGCACCGGTGGTCCTCACTGGTGCCCTCGGCGTCAAGGGTGCCTGCTGGCGTCGCTCCGCCGGTTGGATTCATCTGGATCTGGGGCCGACCATTTCAGCGCTACCCGACGCTATTGGCGGCTGCTCTGTCACTTATCGTGTGGCGGATGTGACCGGGGATGGGGAGTAATCCTTGGTCGGCCTGCTGCTGGCCGAGACAGTGGCGACGCTTCCCGTCGTTTCCATCTTGATGGCGTTGTCTTCATCCCTCGGTTTTGTGATGTTTGGGGTGTGCCTTGTAGAGTTCTATGCGTGGTGATGCCCTTCGACTATGCCGGTGGCACACAGGTGCCGTGGCGTCGTCTTGGCCCGGTGTGACCGTTCGAATGTACACCATGACACAGGTGGTGTCGCGGCGTTGTGCAGTCTTAGTTAACCGATGCTTTTCGATTGCGTTGATGGTGCGGTGTCATGGTTTAGTCTTGGTTTGCCTCTGCAGTTCGAGCGTCCGTGGTGCCCCTTGTTGTGTAGCGTTCCCCCTCGCCATGTGTTGTCTGTGTGTTGTTTTCTCTTTATTTCTCTCTCATGTGCCCCCCTTGTACTTCTGGTTCTCTTGAATCCTATCTTGTATTAGGCTGCAAAGCCTATAGACAACAAATGAATATAATTCAGGTGGGGAGGATTTCTTCTCCCCCCGGTGACAATTCAAAAAAATAATAATAGGAAATCTCAAAACCCTACAAAATACATGCAACGTACATAAACAATGCAACCCAGATCGTCCAGCTATTACATCAGGACATGTCATTGATGAATCAAAATTTGGCATATTCTTCCTACATATATGCTATAGAGAAGAGCATCCACGGCTGCCCTTGTTCTTCCTGACGCCGTTGCTGTCTTTCTCACAGAAGGAGCGTTCGAAAACACAAAATGCATCCGGACGTATCTTCTCATTACGGGAGTTGTCCGACCTGTCGTTGTCCTCCTTCTTCTCTTTGACGGGCAATCAATGACACAGGCTGTCCGATTTTGCTCTTAGGGTGATGGCGCTCGTGTTTCTCTGCTACTGCCCGGTTTACGGTTAGGGTTTAGTGGAGTGGAGCGGTTTGGATTTGGTATGGGGAGCTGAATCGGGACAAATATACATGTGGACAGGGTGGGGCAGAATGGACCGGCTCCAACATGGCGGAAGCGCCTGGGCCACCCATATCCGTCCTAGATTTGGGCTAGATATGAGGATTGCTCGTCAACCCTGACGTTTGAGGCTGATATGAGGCACCCGTTTGGGTCACTTTTTTTTTTTGACCTGTCACTGACCGAGCCGTCCGCCTGAACGGTTGAGGCGGGTTTGAGGCGCCCAGTTGTACATGCTCTTACCGCATCAGATTGGAGTAGCATTGATCGGGGCTCGTAGTGCATTACTCATGTGAATTGGTCTGTGTGGAGCTGGTTCAAATGTGCGGTTAAAAGTTCTCCCCAAACACAAGTCTCACGACATTACTCTCTTGTCATAGGTTGCAATCTGCATTGCTTGCTACAGTAAACAAAAATAATTAGTTGCGCTTCCACCTCTCCTCTTCTTCAAGGTGAAAAAGGATGGCGCTTTCTTCTCTCTTTTCCTACACTATGTCCTTTGTTCCACTTGCGTAGATGGGTTCGACAGCTCTTGGGCGTTCGGGTTTGCCTAAAACTTCGGGTCAAGTAATTTGTCCAAAAATATTTTGTGTTTTCAAATGTAAAAACCCTTTAATTTGTCCAAAAATGTGCTACCTGAAATTTCTGGTTCGGGTAATCCCGAAATACAAAATAAGTTGGCATAGTCCAGGACTTCGAGGGACAGTTGGCGGACAGTGTGCTTCCGGACTCGGGAGAAAGAGCTCCCGCATGGCTGGTCACCTGCACCTTGTAGCGCGGCGGCAGACTGACGCACATCTGGTCAGAGAAGCCTAGTTGGGGGTGGCGGTGCGGTACGGAGAGCGAGTTAGCAAGGGGAAAGAGGAGAGATGGGGTGGTGCAGGTGGCGGGCATGCCGGAGGCCAAAAGCGAAGGCGTGCAACGATGACAACGCGCGGGTCAATGGTGCTGCCAAAGGCGGTTGGGTAGTAGACACTGTGGCTGTGGAGTGTGGCGACTAGTAGTTTACGTCGAGGAATGGAGAATTGAGCATGGGGGCACCATGCAGGAAATGATGTTCAGCGACAGGCCGGGGAGGCGCTGGAGTTGGCTAGAATCGGGTGGTCAACGGCAACAGCAAGAGGGTTTTGGGTGAAATCCTATTTGACGCACGTTGCGTCAAAGTGCTCATCTTTCGCACAGGCGAGTTGCCGAAGCGACGCAATGGGCCAGCCCGTTTGCTTATACAGATGACTAGCAACCTCATCCGATTTCGAGAACATTCTAGAAGTTTCCCTCAGCCAATTTTTCTTTCTTTTACCGGTTTTTCTATTTAGTTTTTGTTTTTTTAGGTTTTCCAAAATCTGTTTTTTTTCGTTCTCTTCTATCTCTTTTATTTTTATTTTTATTTTATTTTCTAAGTTTATTCTATTTTCAAATAACTTTTGAAATTTCAAAAAATTCTTCTTTTAGAAAATTATCAAAATACAAAGCAGGATTTGTTTTCAAATTTTACTCATAAATTCAAAAATTGTTCGCACTTTACAAAAAGTGTTCGCTATTAAAAACAATCTTCGATTTTCAAGTTCACTTTGTAGACAATGTCCAGAAATATTAAAAACAATTCTTGCTTCTACAAAATGACCAAAATTTTAAAAAGTAGTTTTTAAAAAAAAAACTTGAATTCCACAAATGTTCCTGTTTTTCAAAAAATATTCCCGTATCCAACAAATCATGTTCTTCTCAATAAATATTCGGAATTTTCTGCAAAAGATTTCACAAGTTTTCATAAAATGTTCGGGGATTTCAAAAAATGTTCCCATTAAAATAATTGTTCAGAAATATAAAAAAATGTTCATGTTTTCATTTTTTGGAGTTTAATAAAATGTTCAAAAAATTTAAAGAAATGTTTTAGTTTTCAAATTTTGTTCCGGAGTTTAAAAAAAATCGCATTTGCCCAATTTTGTTTACGGAATTTCAAAAAAATCCCGTTTTCAGTAAAAAAATCATGATCCCGAAAAATGTTTCTGCTTTTCGATTTTTTCGGTTTTTTAAAAAATAATTCACAAATTTTAAAAGTGTTTGTGTTTCATAAAACACTCGTTTTTAAAAACAGAATTGCATCCAAAATTCTGTAAATAGTTCGGATGTGCGGTGTGGATTCGTTCGGAAAGACTGATGCGGCTAACTCATCACTAAAGCTCGCTAGCTCTTCGTGGGCTGTCTTATTCGGAGACCGCTGTGCGAAACGATAATTGTTTGCCATAGAGAGCGGCATATAGTAGGTCCCGAGTTTCGGGCGGTCAACAAGGCAGAGCTAGCCAAATGGGCTGGCCTGGCACGGCATGGTCCGTTGTGAGACGATTATTAGCCGGTCCGTGTCATGCCAGCCCTCGGCGATTATTTATCGCCTTAAGAGACCCAAGCGGCTTTTCCCTACCTAGTTGTATTGGTTTGGCCTATTCACGCGCGTATATTCCTAAAAAGGAACTAGGAAATGCAAGAAACGGGAGTCGAACCCTGGTCCCTACGGGATGACAACCTGATCTAGCAACTACACCCACGGTCGCTTCGTGCAAATTACTAGGGGTGCGTCGTACTTAAAGCTACATGAGAAATTTTCTTTAGAAATTTTTCCTTTGTTTCTTTTCTTTCTTCTTCTCCATTTTTCCTTTGTTTTACTTTGTTTCTTTTCTTTCTTCTTCTCCGTTTTTCTTTCATTCATTTTTCCATATTGTTTCTTCATTTTTTATTTCCTTTTTCTTCTCCATTTTTGGTTGGTTTCCTTTTCTTCTTCTTTATTCTTTGTTTTACTTTTTTGGTTTTTATTTTTTATCTTTTTCTTTTGTTCTTCATTCTATATTCTTATATACATGATCAACATGTTTCAAAGACTTGTTCAACATTTTTCAAATACGTGTTCAATATTTTTCAAACACATGTTCAACATTCTTATATACCTGTTCGACATTTTTTCAAATACTTGTTTAACAGTTGTCAAATACTTGCTCAACATTTTTTAAATACATATTCAACATTTTCTATATACATGATCAACATTTTCTGTATACACACTCAACATTGTCCGAACGCTTATTCAATATTTCTTAAATATCTTTTCAAATAATACTCATTCAACATTTTTGAAAGACATGTTCAACAGTTTTTCAATAGATGTTCAACATTTTTTAATACTTATTCTACATTTTCAAATACTTGTTCAACTTTTTTTATAACTTATTCAACATTTTCAAATACTTCCTCAAGATTTCTTAAATTCTAAATCAACAAATTTTAATACTTAATCAACTTTTGTCAAATATTTCTTCAACATTTCTAATACTTCTTCAACATTTTGAAATACTTGTTCAACATTTTTTCAAATACTTATTCAACATTTTCCAATACTTATTCAATTTTTTTCAATACACATTCAACATATTTAATACTGATTCAACATTTTCTGTGTTTGTTAACAGATATTATTTTCGGAAAAAGCATGCGAAAACTGAGTAAAAATAAAAGAACATAGAAAAAAGAATTTTGAATTAGATGAGTAAAAATGAAGAAAAAATAATAAAAGCAAAATAACCCAAAAACAAGAAAAGCAAGAAAAGATTAACAAAGTAAAAACAGGAAATGAAAGTAAACATGGTAAAACCCGGCACATTTCCTTCTAGTAGGCCGCGCTCTCCATAGTGTATAAAAAGTCCAGTCTGTCGCATTTGCTAGCAGCATTGGGAATCAACTAGTCGATCCCAGGATCGGTCCCTCACTAGTACCATTTTTAACTCTGTATTTTCAGAAACTATTCTCTACAGTTGGCCGGCCCGACATGTAGCCTTCGACGCGAGAATTCCCTTTGGTCTCGCTTAAGGCGAGATATAGGGGCGTCCATGCCAGCCCGCGTGCTGCCCCCTCTACCCAAGCACGACCCAGGAGCTATGTGGACCAGCTCGGCTGCATGCCGAGCCTGTTAGGCTGCCGGCATGCTAGGCCTTTTTAAGGCTAAATTTGAAGTACTGGGCTATTTTTCGTCCATATGTATTTTAAGAAAATTCTAAATAAGAATAAAATAAATAAATATGTCGTGTCGTGCCGATCCATATGCTCAGCCTTCATGCCCAGGCACGGCCCTTGGCAATGCCACGTGTCGGGCCCGACCCGTTTAGCACGTGTAATGTCGTGCCGTGTCGGTGTGCTACCGGGCCGGCCAGCAATCCCAACCCGTTTGGGCAGCTTTGCGATGTTGTATTTGTTTTAGTGTAGCAGCCAACTGTCCCATATTTGGAGAGTAACTAATTAACGAACGCTTCTTCGGAAGCCTCGCAACGGTCAGCGCCAGTTGGCGCGCTCTCAGCCATTCGTCACGTGTCGCGCTCTGGGCGCTCCCTTCGGATTTTATTTTTTTTATTTTTTCGCACACATTTTCGGCTTTTTAAATGTTTTTTTCTGGTTTTTTTGATGTTATGGTTTTCCACCAGTCTTCCTTAGCTTTTCGACATTTTTTTTTTCATTTTTCTTTTGCACAAAAAGACGCATTTGCTTTTTTCCCCTTTCGCGAGAGTCACGGTTTTTCTTCCGCGAGAGGCACGGTTTTGCTTTTGCGAGAGTCACGGTCGTGCCTCTCGGAAACGAAAAAAAAACGTTTACTGTTTTTTTCTTTTCGTGAGAGTCACGGTTTCGCTTCCGTGATAGGCACGGTTGTGCTTTCGCAAGAGTCACGGTCATGCCTCTTGAAAAAAATATGTTTTTTGTTTTTTTTTTCCTTTCGCGAGAGTCACGGTTTTGCTTCCGCGAGAGGCACGGTTGTGCTTTTGCGAGAGTCACGGCCGTGCATCTCGGAAATGAA
>NC_041385.1:763228388-763229328 GCF_002162155.2 Triticum dicoccoides
AAAAAAATATGTTTTCTGTTTTTTTCCTTCCGCGAGAGTCACGGTTTTGCTTCCGCGAGAGGCACGGTTGTGCTTTTGCGAGAGTCACGGCCGTGCATCTCGGAAATGAAAAAAACACGTTTTCTGTATTTTTCTTTCGCCAGAGTCACGGTTTTGCTTCCGCGAGAGGCACGGTTGTGCTTTGGCAAGAGTCACGTCCGTCAGGGCAGCAACACGGGGTCGGCGGCGTGGATGGCGACGACGATGACGGGGCAGGGGCGTGTCCGCGGGCTCGGGGGCAAGGCGACGTCGACGACGCGTACGGGGGCGGGGCAGGGCGCGAGCTCGGGGCAGGGGCGACTGCGACGACAACGACGTCGACGAGGGCGGGCCTGGGCAGGGGCACAGGCGACGACGATGACATCGACGGCGGGGACGATGGACGACGTCGGGGCAGGGGCGCGGGCTCGTGGCAGGATCGACGGTGACGACAACGGCGATGATGGGGGTGAGCCTGGGCAGGGGCGCAGGCGACTGCGATAGCGACGGCAGGGGTGGCGGACGGCGTGGGGGCAGCCTAGCGGCGTCGATGTGCTCGGCGTCGTCGGGGCAACTACAAAGATGAACTACAAAATTCCTAAGTGTTGGCTTATATAGCCTGACCTTTAGTCCCGGTTGGTGGCACCAAGCGGTACCAAAGACCCCTTTGGTACCGGTTGGTGCCACCAACCGGGACCAAAGGTCAGTTTTTGGCAGCCCAAAGGGCGGGAAACACGGGCCTTTGATCTTGGTTGGTGGCACCAACCGGGACAAAAAGTGGGCATTGGTTCCGGTTGGTGCCACCATCCAGGACCAAAGACCTTGTGCTGCCCGCGGCCAAAAGTTTAGTCCCACCTCGCTAGTTGAGAGAGCTCGAGAGTGGTTTATAAGCGCTGTTGCGCCCACCCTCTCGAGCTCCTCT
>NC_041385.1:763229338-763306243 GCF_002162155.2 Triticum dicoccoides
GCGGGGGTGGCGGACGGCGTGGGGGCAGCCTAGCGGCGTCGATGTGCTCGGCGTCGTCGGGACAACTACAAAGATGAACTACAAAATTCCTAAGTGTTGGCTTATATAGCCTGACCTTTAGTCCCGGTTGGTGGCACCAAGCGGTACCAAAGACCCCTTTGGTACCGGTTGGTGCCACCAACCGGGACCAAAGGTCAGTTTTTGGCAGCCCAAAGGGCGGGAAACACGGGCCTTTGGTCTTGGTTGGTGGCACCAACCGGGACAAAAAGTGGGCATTGGTTCCGGTTGGTGCCACCATCCAGGACCAAAGACCTTGTGCTGCCCGCGGCCAAAAGTTTAGTCCCACCTCGCTAGTTGAGAGAGCTCGAGAGTGGTTTATAAGCGCTGCTGCGCCCACCCTCTCGAGCTCCTCTGAACTGCAGGCTTTCGGTCCTAATCTGTCACTACATGCTTCTGGGCCTACTGAGCCTTCTGCGGGCCTGAATCCTGGCCCATGGTTGGGTTTCTAGTCGCATTCAGGCCGTGGTAGCCCAGTAGGTGGCACTATTTTTTTTATTTTTTCTAGTTTTTCTTGTTTTCTTTTTTGCTTTATTTATTTTATTATGTTTCTACTTATAGCAAAATACTTACTACTTTTCAAGTGTTTCTTTTTGCTTTTAGGTAATAAAAATGATAAACTTTCTGTTAGTGCCATTAGTTTTCCAATTTGAATAGTTTAAATTTGAATTTTTTGAAATTTGTGTGAATCATTAGTTTTTGAATAACTTTACTATAAAAATAGATTTTCGAGTGATTCTTTTTCTTGCTATTTAATATTACTGTGTTTTATCATTATATTCAAAAAAAGGTTTTGTTATTTTAGTTTCTAACAATTTTTTTATGATAATTCTTTTTTCTATTAAAGTTTCTAACAAAATATTTCTTTATGAAAATTCTTTTTGTTTTTAATGTTTTGAACAGAAAATACTTTCATAATTTTAGTTGTGTAAATTTTATATAATTTTAGTTTCAATAATACTAGAGGTTTATAAAAGTTTTTTGAGTTGATTCCTTTTGCTATTGGAGTTTTATAAAAGCTTTTTAGTTGATTCTTTTTGCTATTGAAGGATATTATAGTTTTGTTTTAGTTGATCATAACATAATATTTTAATTGATTATTTTTAGTTCATTCTTTTTGCTCTTAGTTCATTCTTTTTTTATTAGTTCATTCTTTTTGCTATTAGTTCATTATTTGAGCTAAATGACCCTGAAATTGAAAACCCCTACAAATGAACTCTGAAAAGGTTGAAAGTTGGGCATGGTATCATCATTTCACCCACATAGCATGTGCCAAAAAGTTGAGAGGGTTACAGCAAAAACTGGATGCACTTGGTGTGCAAAATGGACAATCTCTTTCGTAGTATCAGAGTTTCAGACGAAAAATCATCTGTTACAAAGGGATTCTATTTTTTGAACTTATTTGAACTCCAGACTTTTTGTGTGGTCAAAATGCACCATTCAAAGCCACATCATCAATTTTCTACCCTCTATGACTTCATTTGGTATTTTTCATGCTTGTACTGATTTGTTTTAGCAAAATGACCATTAAATTGAAAAGCACTACAAATGAACTCTAAAAAGGTTAAAGTTGGCATGGTATCCTCATTTTACCCACATAGCATGTGCTAAAAAGTTGAGAGGTTTACAACAAAAACTGGATGCACTTCGTGTACAAAACAGACAATCTTTTTGGAAGTATCAGGGTTTCGGACGAAAACTCATCTGTTACAAAGGGATTTCATTTGCTCAAATGTAACTGCAGTGATATTCTAGATCAAAGGCATCACCATAATAGTTGTTGATAGAAAGTCTTCACTTTTTCTTCGCTTGTGTCATTTGCTTATTGCGCCGTAACCATGGATTATCTTCATCGTTTAACAAGGTGCTTGGGTCAGCCTTGACTTTGAAGGGAGGAATTTCATGAAACTTTTCATAATCTTCAGACACGCCTGTCTTGCCCTCCAATCCCATGATGTCTCTTTTTCCTGAAAGAACTATGTGGCGCTTTGGCTCATCGTATGATGTATTCGCTTCCTTATCTTTTCCTTTTCTCGGTTTGATAGACATGTCCTTCACATAGAAAACCTGCGCCACATCATTGGCTAGGAAGAATGGCTCGTCTCTGTATCCCAGATTGTTCAGATCCACTATTGTCATTCCGTACTGTGGGTCTACCTGTACCCCGTCTCCTGACAGATTGACCGATTTGCACTTAAACAAAGGGACCTTAATATAATATCCATAGTCAAGTTCCCATATGTCCACTATGTAACCATAATATGTGTCCTTTCACCTCTTGGTTGCTGCATCAAAGAGGACACCACTATTTTGGTTGGTGCTCTTTTGATCTTGGGCGATCGTGTAAAATGTATTCCAATTTATCTCGTACCCTTTGTAAGTCATTACAGTCGAAGATGGTTCCCTCGCCAATGAGTACATGTCATCACAAACAGTGTTGTCACACCTAAGACGTGTTTGGAACCAACTGCCGAAACTCCTGATGTGTTCACATGTAATCCAGTCGTCATACTGGTCCGTGGTTTGGAGCGCAGAATGTTATTGTGTTCATCGACATACGGGGAAATCAAGGTAGAATTCTATAGAACCGTGTAGTGTGCTTGAGACCAGGAATGTCCCTCCCTACATATTATTCAGTCCCCTCCTAGCGTGCCTTTTCCACCCAGTCTCCCCTCATACCGCGATTGAGGGAGACCTATCTTCTTAAGGTCAGGAATGAAGTCAACACAAAACTCAATGACATCCTCTGTTTGATGGCCCATGGAGATGCTTCCGTCTGGCCTAGCGTGGTTATGGACATATTTCTTTAGGACTCCCATGAACCTCTCAAAGGGGAACATATTGTGTAGAAATACAGGGCCCATAACGACAATCTCGTCGACTAGATGAACTATGCATCATGATATTGAAGAAGGATGGTGGGAACACAAGCTCGAAACTGACAAGACATTGCGCCACATCACTCATTAACCTTGGTAGGATTTCTGGATCGATCACCTTCTGAGAGATTGCATTGAGGAATGAACATAGCTTCACAATGGCTAATCAAACGTTTTCCGGCAGAAGCCCCCTCAATGCAACCGGAAGCAGTTGCGTCATAATCACGTGGCAGTCATGAGACTTTAGGTTCTATAACTTTTTCTCTGCCATGTTTATTATTCTCTTTATATTTGACGAGTAGCTAGACGGGACCTTCATACTGACTAGTCATTCAAAGAATATTTCCTTCTCTTCTTTGGTAAGAGCGCAGCTGGAAGGACCTTCATACTGCTTTGGAGGCATGCCGTCTTTTTCGTGCAAACGTTGCAGGTCCTCCCATGCCTCCTGTGTATCTTTCGTCTTCCCATACACGCCCAAGAAGCCTAGCAGGTTCACGCAAAGGTTCTTCGTCACGTGCATCACCTCGATTGAAGAGCGGACCTCTAGGTATTTCCAGTAGGGTAGGTCCCAAAATATAGATTTCTTCTTCCACATGGGTTCATGACCCCCAGCGTCATTCGGAATAGATAGTCCGCCGGGATCCTTTTCGAAGATTAATTTTAAATCATTGACCATAGGAAGTACGTGATCACCGGTACGCATGCACGGGCTTCTTCCGATGATCTGCCTCGCCTTTGAAGTGCTTGCCTTTCTTTCGACATTGATGGTTGGTCCGAAGGAATCGACGATGCCCCAGGTACACATTCTTCCCGCATTTGTCCAGGTATATACTTTCGGTGTCATCTAAACAGTGCGTGCATGCATGGTATCCCTTGTTTGTCTGTCCTGAAAGGTTACTGAAAGTAGGTCAATCATTGATGGTGATAAACAACAACGCATGCAAGTCAAATTCCCCCTGTTTGTGCTCATCCCACGCACGTACACCGTTTCCAATCCATAGTTGTAAAAGTTCTTCAACTAATGGCCTTAGGTACACATCAATGTCGTTGCCTGGTTGCTTAGGGCCTTTGATGAGAACTGGCATCACAATGAACTTCCGCTTCATGCACAACCAAGGAGGAAGGTTATAGATACATAGAGTCATGGGCCAGGTGCTGTGATTGCTGCTATGCTCCCCAAAAGGATTAATGCCATCCGCGCTTAAACCAAACCATACGTTCCTTGCGTCACCTGCAAACTCCTCCCAGTACGTTCTCTCGATTTTTCTCCACTGCGAACCGTCAGCGGGTGCTCTCAACTTCCCATATTTCTTACGGTTCTCTCTGTGCCATCGCATCAACTTGGCATGCTCTTTGTTTTCGAACAGGCGTTTCAACCGTGGTATTATAGGAGCATACCACATCACCTTGGCAGGAACCCTCTTCCAAGGGTGCTTGCCATCAACATCATCATGGTCATCTCGTCTGATCTTATACCGCAATGCACCGCATACCGGGCATGCGTTCAAATCTTCGTACGCACCACGGTACAGGATGCAGTCATTAGGGCATGCATGTATCTTCTGCACCTCCAATCCTAGAGGGCATACAACCTTTTTTGTTGCATACGTACTGTCAGGCAATTTGTTATTCTTTGAAAGATTCTTCTTCAATGTTTTCAGTAGCTTCTCAAATCCTTTGTCAGGCACACCAATGTCTGCCTTCCACTGCAGCAATTCCAGTACGATATCGAGCTTTGTGTTGCCATCTTTGCAATTGGGGTACAAACCTTTTTTGTGATCCTCTAACATGCGATCGAGCTTGAGCTTCTCCTTTTGACTTTCGCACTGTCTCCTTACATCAACAATGACCCGGCGGAGATCATCATCGGGCACATCGTCTGGTTCCTCTTGATTTTCAACAGCTTCCACCGTTGCAGCATCACCGTATTCAGGGGGCACATAGTTGTCATCGTCCTCTTCTTCTTCGCTGTCTTCCATCATAAACCCTATTTCTCCATGCTTGGTCCAAACATTATAGTGTGGCATGAAACCCTTATAAAGCAGGTGGGTGTGAATAATTTTCGAGTCAGAGTAAGACTTCATATTCCCACATATAGGGCATTGACAACACAAAAAACCATTCTGTTTGTTTGCCTCATCCACTTCGAGAAAATTATGCACGCCCTTAATGTATTCGGAGGTGTGTCTATCACCATACATCCATTGCCGGTTCATCTACGTGCATTATATATAATTAAGTGTGTCAAAAACCATTACAGAACATCATGAATAAATAATTAAGTAACCAAATTAATAGAAGTTCATCATCACATTAAAACTAAAGTACATACATAGTTCTCATCTAACAACATATAGCTCTTCAGAGCATCTAATTAATTAAACCATACATTGAAACTATGTAAAACATTTCAATGTGAAAAAATGCGATCATAATCGCGATCAAGGTAACAATTGATCCAACGGCATAATGATACCAAGCCTCGGTATGAATGGCATATTTTCTAATCTTTCTAATCTTCAAGCGCATTGCATCCATCTTGATCTTGTGATCATCGACGACATCCGCAACATACAAATCCAATATCATCTTCTCCTCCTCAATTTTTTTTTATTTTTCCTTCAAGAAACTGTTTGCTTCTTCAACTAAATTTTACCTCTAGACAATAGGTCGGTTGGAATTTCTAGTTCACATACCTTCTAGATAAATAAAATCTATGTCACGTTGGTCGGCATAATTGTCATAAACAATAAATGAGCCAAATAGTTATAAAGATAATATATACCACATCCGAATCATAGACATGACGAGGGCCGACGGGGGCGGATACCAAAACCATCGCACTATATAATAATAAGAAATAATAAAAGTAAGAAAATTATACAAGTATCTATCTAAACATACAAGTAAGAATTTTTTACTTTCAGAAAGAAGATAAGAACAAGAGGCTCACCACGGTGGTGCCGGCGACGAGATCGGCGCGGGCGATCGACGGCAGTGAAGATGGAGACGGGACATGACGGACCACTAAACCTAGACAAATATTGAGGAAAATGGAGCTTGGAGGTCTAGCTTCGAGAGGAGAAAGCTTAAGTAGTGTGGCTCGGGCTTTCCATCGAACACCTAGTGTGCATAGGAGGTGAGCTAGAGTAGCACAAAGCCCTCTCCCCTCGCCGGCCAGAAAAAACAAAGCAATGTGCTCTGCTCTTACGCGAGGGGGTATATATAGGCACATCATTGGTCTCGGTTCATGGCTCGAACCGATACTAAGGACTAGCCTTTGGTCCCGGTTCAAGCCACCAACCGGGACCAATGGTGGTGGTGAAGGAAATATGCCCTAGAGGCAATAATAAAGTTATTATTTATTTCCTTATATCATGATAAATGTTTATTATTCACGCTAGAATTGTATTAACCGGAAACATAATACATGTGTGAATACATAGACAAACATAGTGTCACTAGTATGCCTCTACTTGACTAGCTCGTTTATCAAAGATGGTTATGTTTCCTAACCATGGATAAAAGAGTTGTCATTTGATTAACGGGATCACATCATTAGGAGAATAATGTGATTGACTTGACCCATTCCGTTAGCTTAGCACTTGATTGTTTAGTATGTTGCTGTTGCTTTCTTCATGACTTATACATGTTCCTGTAACTATGAGATTATGCAACTCCCGTTTACCGGAGGAACACTTTGGGTGCTACCAAACGTCACAACATAACCGGGTGATTATAAAGGAGTACTACAGGTGTCTCCAAAGGTACATGTTGGGTTGGCGTATTTCGAGATTAGGTTTTGTCACTCCGATTGTCGGAGAGGTATCTCTGGACCCTCTCGGTAATGCACATCACTATAAGCCTTGCAAGCAATGTAGCTAATGAGTTAGTTACGGAATGATGCATTACGTAACGAGTAAAGAGACTTGCTAGTAACGAGATTGAAATAGGTATTGGATACCGACGATCGAATCTCGGGCAAGTAACATACCGATAACAAAGGGAATAACGTATGTTGTTATGCGGTTTGACCGATAAAGATCTTCGCAGAATATGTAGGAGCCAATATGAGCATCCAGGTTCCGCTATTGGTTATTGACCGCGAGAATAGTTCTAGGTCATGTCTACATTGTTCTCGAACCTGTAGGGTCCGCACGCTTAAGGTTTCGATGACAGTTATATTATGAGTTTATGAGTTTTGATGTACCGAAGGAGTTCGGAGTCCCAGATGAGATCGGGGACATGACGAGGAGTCTCGAAATGGTCGAGATGTAAAGATCGATATATTGCACGACTATATTCGGAGTTCGGAAAGGTTCCGAGTGATTCGGGTATTTTTTGGAGTACCGGAGAGTTACGGGAATTTGCCGGGGAGTATATGGGCCTTATTGGGCCATACGGGAATAGAGGAGAGAGGCCAAAAGGAAGGAGGCCTGCGCCCTCCCTCTGGTCCGAATTGGACAAGGGGGGCAGCCCCCGTTTCCTTCTCCCTCTCCTCCTCTTTCCTTCTCTCCTACTCCAACAAGGAAAGGAGGAGTCCTACTCCCGGTGGGAGTAGGACACCCCCCTTGGCGCGCCTCCTCCCTAGGCCGGCCGCCTCCCCCTTGCTCCTTTATATACGGGGGCAGGGGGGCACCCCATAGACACAACAACAATTCATCCTTGAGATCTATTAGCCGTGTGCGGTGCCCCCCTCCATCATAGTCCTCCTCGATAATATTGTAGCGGTGCTTAGTCGAAGCCCTGCGACGGTAGAACATCAAGATCGTCACCACGCCGTCGTGCTGACGGAACTCTCCCTCGACACTCGGCTGGATCGGAGTTCGAGGGACGTCATCAAGCTGAACGTGTGCTAGAACTCGGAGGTGCCATAGTTTCGGTGCTTGATCGGTCGGGCCGTGAAGACGTACGACTACATCAACCGCGTTGTGCTAACGCTTCCGCTTACGGTCTACGAGGGTACGTGGACAACACTCTCCCCTCTCGTTTCTATGCATCACCATGATCTTGCGTGTGAGTAGGAATTTTTTGAAATTACTACGTTCCCCAACAGTGGCATCCGAGCCTAGGTTTTATGCATTGATGTTATTTGCACGAGTAGAACACAAGTGAGTTGTGGGTGATACAAGTCATACTTCTTACCAGCATGTCATACTTTGGTTCAGCGGTATTGTTGGATGAAGCGGCCCGGACCGACATTACGCGTACACTTATGTGAGACTGGTTTTACCGCCATGCTTCACACACAGGTGACTAGAGGGTGTCTGTTTCTCCAACTTTAGTTGAACCGAGTGTGGCTACACCCGGTCCTTGAGAAGGTTAAAACAACACTAACTTGATGAACTATCGTTGTGGTTTTGATGCGTAGGTAAGAACGGTTCTTGCTCAGCCCGTAGCAGCCACGTAAAATTTGCAACAACAAAGTAGAGGACGTCTAACTTGTCTTTGCAGGGCATGTTGTGATGTGATATGGTCAAGACGTGATGAGATATAAGTTGTTGTATGAGATGATCATGTTTTGTTGAAGTTATCGGCAACTGGCAGAAGCCCTATGGTTGTCTCTTTGTTGCATAAGATGCAAGTGCCAAATAATTGCTTTACTTTATCGCTATACGATAGCAATAGTTGCAAGAGCAATAGTTGGCGAGACGACCATGTGACGACACATTGATATAGATCAAGATGATGAAGATCATGGTGTCGTGCTGGTAACGATAGAGATCATGATAGTACTTTGGAGATGGAGATCACAAGCACAAGATGATGATGGCCATATCATATCACTTATATTGATTGCATGTGATGTTTATCTTTTATACATCTTATTTTGCTTAGATTGACGGTAGCATTTTAAGATGATCTCTCACTAAATTATCAAGAAGTGTTCTCCCTGAGTATGCACCGTTGCGAAAGTTCTTCGTGCTGAGACACCACGTGATGATCGGGTGTGATAGGCTCTACGTTCAAATACAACGGGTGCAAAACAGTTGCACACGCGGAATACTCAGGTTAAACTTGACGAGCCTAGCATATAACAGATATGGCCTCGGAACACGGAGAGCGAAAGGTCGAGCGTGAATCATATAGTAGATATGATCAACATATTGATGTTCACTGTTGAAACTACTCCATCTCATGTGACGATCGGACATGGTATAGTTGATATGGATCACGTAATCACTTAGAGGATTAGAGGGATGTCTATCTAAGTGGGAGTTCTTAAGTAATATGATTAATTGAACTTAAATTTATCATGAACTTAGTCCTGGTAGTATTTTGCAAATTATGTTGTAGATCAATAGCTTGCATTGTTGCTTTCATATGTTTATTTTGATATGTTCCTAGAGAAAATTGTGTTGAAAGATGTTGGTAGCAATGATGCGGATTGGATCCGTGAACTTAGGTTTATCCTCATTGCTGCACAGTAGAATTATGTCCTTAATGCACCACTAGGTGACAAACCTATTGCAGGAGCAGATGCAGATGTTATGAACGTTTGACTAGCTCAATATGACGACTACTTGATAGTTTAGTGCACCATACTTAACGGCTTAGAATCGGGACTTCAAAGACGTTTTGAACGTCATGGACCATATGAGATGTTCCAGGAGTTGAAGTTAATATTTCAAGAAAATACCCGAGTTGAGAGATATGAAGTCTCCAACAAGTTCTATGGCTAAAATATGGAGGAGAATCGCTCAACTAGTGAGCATGTGCTCAGATTTTCTGGGTACTACAATCGCTTGAATCAAGTGGGAGTTAATCTTCCAGATAAGATAGTGATTGACAGAGTTCTCTAGTCACCATCACCAAGTTAGTAGAACTTTGTGATGAACTACAGTATGCAAGGGATGACGAAAACGATTCCCGAGCTCTTCGTGATGTTGAAATCGACGAAGGTAGAAATCAAGAAAGAGCATCAAGTGTTGATGGTTGACAAGATCACTAGTTTCAAGAAAAGGGCAAAGGGAAAGAAAGGGAAACTTCAAGTAGAATGACAAGCAAGTTGTCACTCCCGCGAAGAAGCCCAAAGCTGGACCAAAGCCTGAAACTGAATGATTATACTGCAAAGGAAATGGTCACTGGAAGTGGAAATGCCCTGAATATTTGGTGGATAAGAAGGATGGCAAAGTGAACAAGGGTATATTTGATATACAGGTTATTGATGTGTACCTTACTAGTGTTTATAGTAGCCCCTGAGTATTTGATACTTGTTCGGTTGCTCAATATTAGTAACTCGAAATAGGAGTTACAGAATAAACAGAGACTAGTTGAGGGTGAAGTGACGATGTGTGTTGGAAGTGGTTCCAAGATTGATATGATCATCATCGCACACTCCCTATACTTTCGGGATTAGTGTTAAACCTAAATAAATGTTATTTGGGTTTGCGTTGAGCATGAATATGATTTGATCATGTTTATTGCGATACGGTTATTCATTTAAAGTCAAATAATAATTGTTGTTCTATTTACATGAATAAAACCTTCGATGGTCATACACCCAATGAAAATAGTTGGTTGGATCTCGATCGTAGTAATACACATATTCATAATATTGATGCCAAAAGATGCAAAGTTGATAATGATACTGCAACTTATTTGTGGCACTGCCGTTTGGGTCATATCGGTGTAAAGCGCATGAAGAAACTCCATAAAGATGGATTTTTGGAATCTCTTGGTTATGAATCATTTGATGCTTGCGAACCGTGCCTTTTGGGCAAGATGACTAAAACTCCATTCTCCGGAACAATGGAACGAGCTACTGACTTGATGGAAATAATACATACCGATGTATACGGTCCAATGAGTGTTGATGCTCATGGCGGGTATCATTATTTTCTGACCTTCACAAGATGAATTGAGCAGATATGAGTATATCTACTTAATGAAGCACAAGTCTGAAACATTTGGAAAGTTCAAAGAATTTCAGAGTGAAGTGGAGAATGATCGTAACAAGAAAATAAAGTTTCTGCAATTTGATTGCGGAGACAAATATTTGAGTTACGAGTTTGGTCTTCAATTAAAATAGTGTGGAATAGTTTCACAAACTCATGCCATCTGGAACACCACAGCTTAATGGTGTGTCTGAACTTCATAACAATACTTTATTGGATATATATAGTGCGATCTATGATGTGTCTTACCAATTTACCACTATCATTTTGGGGTTATGCATTAGAGATAGTTGCATTCATTTTAAAACAAGGCACCATCAAAATCCATTGAGACGACGCCTTATGAACTATGGTTTGGCGAGAAACCAAAGTTGTCGTTTCTTAAAGATTGGGGCTGCGATGCTTATGTGAAAAAGTTTTCACCTGATAAGCTCGAACCCAAATTGGAGAAGTGCGTCTTCATAGAATACCCAAAGGTAACTATTGGGTACACCTTCTATCATAGATCCGAAAGCAAGATTCGTTGCTAAGATGGATCCTTTCTAGAGAAGGAGTTTCTCTCGAAAGAAGTGAATGGGAGGAAAGTAGAACTTGATAAGGTAATTGTACCTTCTCCGAAAGTGGAAAGTAGTTCACCACAGAAATCAGTTCCAGTGATGCCTACACCGATTAGTGAGGAAGTTAATGATGATGATCATGAAGCTTCAGATCAAGTTACTACCGAACCTCGTAGGTCTTCCAGAATAAGATCCGCACCAAAGTGGTACGGTAATCCCGTTCTAGAAGTCATGTTACTAGACCATGATGAACCTACGAACTATGAGGAAGCGATGATGAGCCCAGATTCTGCGAAATGGCTTGAGGCCATGAAATCTGAGATAGGATCCATGTATGAGAACAAAGTATGGACTTTGATTGACTTGCTCGATGATCAACAAGCCATGTTAAATAAATGGATCTTCAAGAGGAAGACGGACACTGATAGTAGTGTTACTATCTACAAAGCTCGACTTGTCACAAAAGGTTTTCGACAAGCTACAATGAGATTTTCTCAACTGTAGCGATGCTTAAGTCTGTCCGAATCATGTTAGCAATTGTCACATGTTATGAAATCTGGCAAATGGATGTCAAAACTACATTCTTTAATGGATTTATTAAAGAAGAGTTGTATATGATGCAACCAGGAGGTTTTGTTAATCCTAAAGGTACTAACAAAATGTGCAAGCTCCAACGATCCATCAATGGACTGGTGCAAGCATCTCGGAGTTGGAATATACGCTTTGATGAGTTGATCAAAGCATATGGTTTTATACAGACTTTTGTAAAGGCCTGTATTTACAAGAAAGTGAGTGGGAGCTCTGTAGCATTTCTGATATTATATGTGCAAGACATATTGTTGATTGGAAATGATATAGAATTTCTGGATAGCATAAAAGGATACTTGAATAAAAAGTTTTCCAATGAAAGACCTCGGTGAAGCTGCTTACATATTGAGCATCAAGATCTATTGAGATAGATCAAGACGCTTGATAAGTTTTTCAATAAGTACATACCTTGTCAAGATTTTGAAATAGTTCAAAATGGAACAGTCAAAGAAAGAGTTCTTGCCTGTGTTGCAAAGGTGTGAAATTGAGTAAGACTCAAGACCCGACCACGGCAGAAAATAGAAAGAGAATGAAAGTAGTTCCCTATGCATCAGTCATAGGTTCTATAAAAGTATGCCATGCTATGGACCAGACCTATTGTATACTCTGCCCTGGTTTGGCAAGGAAGTACAATAGTGATCTAGGAGTAGATCACTGGACATTGGTCAAAATTATCCTTAGTAGAATAAGGATATGTTTCTCGATTATGGAGGTGATAAAAGAGTTCGTCGTAAAGAGTTACATCGATGCAAGCTTTTACACCGATCCAGATGACTCTAAGTCTCAATCTGGATACATATTGAAAGTGGGAGCAATTAGCTAGAGTACCTCCATGCAAAGCATTGTAGACATAGAATATTTGCAAAATACATACGACTCTGTAATATGACAGACCCGTTGACTAAACTTCTCTCATGAGCAAAACATGATCATACCTTAGTACTCTTTGGGTGTTAATCACATAGCGATGTGAACTAGATTATTGACTCTAGTAAACCTTTTGGGTGTTGATCACATGACGATGTGAACTATGGGTATTAATCACATGCAGATGTGAATATTGGTGTTAAATCACATGATGATGTGAACTAGATTATTAACTCTAGTGCAAGTGGGAGGCTGAAGGAAATATGCCCTAGAGGCAATAATAAAGTTATTATTTATTTCCTTATATCATGATAAATGTTTATTATTCATGCTAGAATTGTATTAACCGGAAACATAATACATGTGTGAATACATAGACAAACATAGTGTCACTAGTATACCTCTACTTGACTAGCTCGTTTATCAAAGATGGTTATGTTTCCTAACCATGGACAAAAGAGTTGTCATTTGATTAACGGGATCACATCATTAGGAGAATAATGTGATTGACTTGACCCATTCCGTTAGCTTAGCACTTGATCGTTTAGTATGTTGCTGTTGCTTTCTTCATGACTTATACATGTTCCTGTAACTATGAGATTATGCAACTCCCGTTTACCGGAGGAACACTTTGGGTGCTACCAAACGTCACAACGTAACTGGGTGATTATAAAGGAGTACTACAGGTGTCTCCGAAGGTACATGTTGGGTTGGCGTATTTCGAGATTAGGTTTTGTCACTCCGATTGTCGGAGAGGTATCTCTGGACCCTCTCGGTAATGCACATCACTATAAGCCTTGCAAGCAATGTAGCTAATGAGTTAGTTACGGAATGATGCATTACGTAACGAGTAAAGAGACTTGCTAGTAACGAGATTGAACTAGGTATTGGATACCGACGATCGAATCTCGGGCAAGTAATATACCGATGACAAAGGGAATAACGTATGTTGTTATGCGGTTTGACCGATAAAGATCTTCGCAGAATATGTAGGAGCCAATATGAGCATCCAGGTTCCGCTATTGGTTATTGACCGAGAATAGTTCTAGGTCATGTCTACATTGTTCTCGAACCCGTAGGGTCCGCACGCTTAAGGTTTCGATGACAGTTATATTATGAGTTTATGAGTTTTGATGTACCGAAGGAGTTCGGAGTCCTGGATGAGATCGGGGACATGACGAGGAGTCTCGAAATGGTCGAGACGTAAAGATCGATATATTAGAAGACTATATTCGGAGTTCGGAAAGGTTCCGAGTGATTCGGGTATTTTTCGGAGTACCGGAGAGTTACGGGAATTCGCCGGGGAGTATATGGGCCTTATTGGGCCATACGGGAATAGATGAGAGAGGCCAAAAGGAAGGAGGCCTGCGCCCCCCCTCTGGTCCGAATTGGACAAGAGGGGCAGCCCCCTTTTCCTTCTCCCTCTCCTCCTCTTTCCTTCTCTCCTACTCCAACAAGGAAAGGAGGAGTCCTACTCCCGGTGGGAGTAGGACACCCCCCTTGGCGCGCCTCCTCCCTAGGCCGGCCGCCTCCCCCCTTGCTCCTTTATATACGGGGGCAGGGGGGCACCCCATAGACACAACAACAATTGATCCTTGAGATCTATTAGCCGTGTGCAGTGCCGCCCTCCACCATAGTCCTCCTCGATAATATTGTAGCGGTGCTTAGGCGAAGCCCTGCGATGATAGAACATCAAGATCGTCACCACGCCGTTGTGCTGGCGGAACTCTCCCTCGACACTCGGCTGGATCGGAGTTCGAGGGACGTCATCGAGCTGAACGTGTGCTAGAACTCGGAGGTGCCGTAGTTTCGGTGCTTGATCGGTCGGGCCGTGAAGACGTACGACTACATCAACCGCGTTGTGCTAACGCTTCCGCTTACGGTCTACGAGGGTACGTGGACAACACTCCCCCCTCTCGTTGCTATGCATCACCATGATCTTGCGTGTGCGTAGGAAATTTTTGAAATTACTACGTTCCCCAACAAGTGGGCCAGAAGCGAGGCCCATTGGTCCCGGTTCGTCCTACCAATCGGGAACAAAGGGGCCATACGAACCGGGACCAATGCCCCCATGAAGTCCGGCAGGCCCCCTGGCCTTACGAACCGGGACCAATGGGCCCATGGGTCCTGATTCGTGACGGAACTGGGAGTAATGGGCTTATCTGGCCCAAACAAAAGCCTTGTTTTCTACTATGTACATCCATATCATCCCCACCAGATCCGCCTCTCCACGGCCTGTCGGCACGGTCGTTGGATTTCGTCCAGCTCGAGTGAGCCCGCAGCTCCCGGCCGAGCCCAACGAACCACATCTCTAGAGATTTATATCATACCCACATCAAATGTATATCATAAACACATCTCTAGAGATTTAATTACATACGCGATACATGAATTTATTTCAAACAACATTTCTGTTCCAATTTGCTAAATATTGAAGTTGTTGGCCATCTTGACCAGGACATCACATAGCTCCTTGGGCTTGGAGCTCATGATGGCGTGGTCAGCTCCTGCAATCTCCTCGACTTCCGTTCCAGGGCTCAGAACCACCATCCAGCGTTGCATCTCCTCAGTGCTGGAAACATCTGCCTTGGCAACCACGTATAGCTTCTTCACCGACCCATAGTTGCGTTTGGTGAGCAGCCCTGCGTCCTTCATCACTGGATCATCCACGAATTGGTTTCCAGGCCTCACCAACATTTTTGCCAGGGCCAAATCCTGCAACAACATTGTTGAATTGAATCGCATTATGTGCCAATGCAATACTCGGTTGTTCTGAAGTGGGTAAGGAGGTTAGTATATTATAAGAGATCAAGAGGATGTTAAGCTGTGCTATGCACCTCAGGTGGACTTTGCTGGTAACCCTTGTGAGCTAAGAAGTCTGGGCCCACTATGATTGCAACACCTACACCCTGGTTGTTGTTGATTGCCAGCATCTCGCAGTCCATGAGCAGTCCTTCCGATGATGCTCTTCTCATGAACTAATCACATCCCATCACAAGTTAAGATAAAAAGTAGCATTAATATTGGAATTATCAAAGTTAGAGACCACGGTTTATAACGTACTCCTTCCAACAACAAAAAGCAGATATATATAACTTTCATCCAAACATTTATAAATTTCCTACGAGTAGTAGAGTACTGTTTTGAATATTATTATCGGATAATAGAAAATCATGCATAGCTATTCATTTCGGAAGATATATTCATCATGTTGTAATTTTATCGAGTACTATACAGTTACATAATGTAACTGTAACAACTAGTTGTGAAAGTTACATATTCAAATCATATAAAATATTGAGCTCCCTTGCATCGGAATTTATTGAAGTAGCCTCTATATAATGTTTTTTTTGCGGGTAGCCTCTATATAAGGTTGATGCAGCTTCTATACAATGATTTTTTTTTGAGGGAGCCTCTATACAATGTTAGATATTGTATAGATGTTCCGTCAATTAATTCGGATTGTAGAAAGTATATTATATAACTTGTAGAAGTGCATGTGCTAGCCAATGCAACCAAAAGACCGATCTGATGGAAGAGACTAGGCTGCACATTATACGTCAACATTCCCCTTACGTGTGGCTCCCTCAAGGCTAAACGTGGACTAAAAATGGGCTGCAATTTACTTGCCTCAGCCGGGTCTTGAACTCAAGACCTCTTGGCTCTGTGTGATGTGATAAGTCTTCTCTATTTTCTTTTCGCATATACACGGCAGTGAAATACAGAGCGAAAGTTTGAGTCAACGGAGAATAAGAAACCCTTGAACAATTGACATACCTCCTCGGTTGTGACGCCCATGTGCTTGCCAACGCACGGCATCGCGGCTGCCACGAACACGGCCGTGGCGACCTTGCCGGGGAACCTCTCCATCGTTAGCGCGATGCTGAGGCCGCCGTGGCTGTGCCCGACAAGGATCAGCCTCTCGCTGCCACCCTCGGGAGCTGCGGCCACCACGTCGAGCAGCGGCCGAGAGTACTCTTCGAACGAGTGCACCTCGTCGATGCGCGCTGGGTGGGCGCCGGACGCGGCGAGGTCGACTGCCGTGACGCGGTGCCCCGCGGCCTCGAGCGCCACGATCACCTTGTACCAGCACCACGCCCCGTGGCAGAGGCCGTGAACCAGGACGAAATGGTTCCTCACGCTGTTGCTGTTGCTGCTCTGGATCCTCTCCATTTCTTGTGTAAAATTTGTTTTGTTTTGTGTTGGATGTTGGTTGCCGCGCGCATGGCCTGATATTTATAACGCAAATTGGTCTTTGTCGATAGCTTGTCACTATCAGCTGACATAATTTATCTGGTGTGGTTCATTTGACGCGTAGAGTCTCTACCAGCTTCTGGTGAGGTTTTTGTACGTTCGTACGACGGGTTCCAAGGAAACAATCATACATCCAGGATCGAGTAGTAAATTGCATCAGATCCAGTTGACCTGCAAGATAGCTAGCAGACGAGCGACGGGCGTTTGATTGATGGTGACGCAAGGCAAAGACAAACACTTAAAATTCCAGGTTAACAAACGAGGAGGCATGTTGAGATCTATTTCTACACGCCGGTGCAAAAGATTTTCAGCCCTTTATCAATAAAGAAACGGAGAAGCTAATTTCAGGAGGCTATGTGTAAGCTGAAGTAACTACTCAGTCTCAAGTTAAGCCAAGATGTGGGAACTAATATCTACCGAGTGTCAACAAAGATAGCTTGTATGTTTTGAGATGCCATTTTTTTTTGCCACCACATCCTCCATTCTATTTGAGGAGTTGATAAGTGCAGTCCAAACATATTTAAGTCCGCTCCAGTTATGCCGAACCTTTTTTGTTTGTGAAATTCAATTATACTCATGCAGATGCATGTGCAGATGAACTGAAGCAAATTCTTGGACACAGTAGGTTCATGTCCTCAATAATTATGTACGTACTCTTTTTTGCTGTCCCCCATTGGCCAAACATTCTCCTTATTGCAAGCATAATCCTGTGAGCGGGGAAAAAAAATTCCATTTGACTTTAGAAAAACATAAACATTTGCTCCCTCCATCTTAAAATAAGTGTCTCAAGCTTAGTACAATTTTATATTATAATAGTACAAAGTTGAGACACTTATTTTGGGACGGGGGAGTATAACACTAAATCGTTATTGTTTGATCCATTTTAAAATATTTATTTATTGAAGATGCTATTCTCTTTAATGTACGCCAATTTGGTGTACAGTTGGTAAAAAAAAGAAGATTGGGGTGCACTTTCCCTAAAAAAAAAAGAAGATTGGTGTGCACTTGGGGGGGGGGATGCTATCCAGGACACTGGCCCCAGCCCGTGCCCAAAGAAGAGCCTCTCATCCCGGATAATCTGAACCAGCCCGAAATCCACCATGTCGTGAGAATGACCAATGTGGAAAGGCCTTTGTGCTGTTAAGTGCGGAACATATTGAAGGCCGAGGCCCACTACGTGAGGAAGTCTATTCAGCGCGTTCGGCGCCGGGGAAGCGAACCGGCGCCTACTGGCAGCATCAAGTGGGCCGGCCCACAGACGGAGCGAGCAGTAAACGGTCGCGTGAAAAAACAAAGCAAAAATGTGGTAGAAACACGACTCGAACTCACGCAGCTAGGCAGCAGGACTTTTCAGCTAACCACTACAACATTGGATGACTAGTGATTCAAATCAAACGCGAACTTTATAAGAACATAAGAGCCCCGCCATTTATTGCACAAAATAATACAGTTTACTCTATAGCTTGTATTTTCGAATTTCTTAAATACTGTACGTTTTACTTTATAGCTTGAACAAAAGTTCATTGAATTTGAAAATAAGTTCTTCAAATTTAAAAAAAATTCATCGAATTTGGAAAAAATTCATGGATTTTAAAAAGAGTTCTTCCCGTTTATGAAAAAAAGTTCAACGCATTTGAAAAAAGGTTCACAAACTTGAAAAAAAGTTCACAACTTTGAGAAAAAGTTCACAACTTTGAGAAAAAGTTCATCGGATTTGAGAAAAGTTCATTGAATTTAGAAAAAAATCATCGATTTTGAAAAGAGTTCATCCCGTTTTTGACAAAAAGTTCATTGCATTTGAAAAAGGTTCACAAATTTGAAAAAAAGGTCATCGAATTTGAAAAATAGGTTCACGAATTAAAAAACGCGCACTGAATAAAACAAAGAAAGATGAGACAAAAAGAAAAAAAAAGAATAAAAAAGAAACCAAACTGAAGAAAGAGTAAAAAGCAAAGAAAGAACTAACTAGTTCATTCTGGGCGGATGCCCTGGTTGCTACGGCGTGCAGTTGCAACGAAGAGGTCGCGGGTTCGACTCCCCGTCTCCTCACACTTTTTGCGTTTGCGTTTGAAAACCAGGAAAAAAGAACGGAACGGGCCGGCCCAACTAGAAGCTCCTGCAGGCGCCAGTTGGCGAACCGGCGCATAAGCGCCAAATAAGATTTGCATGGTCAAACAACACAACGAAAGCATGTCGTGCCAAATCTTTTTTTTAACACAGTACAGTCGCAAAGCGCTCATATACACACACATACACTCACTCCTATGAACGCAGACACGCACACCCTATCCCTATGAGCACCTCTGAAAGACTGAGCCGGCATATCATCTTGAAATTTATAAAGTCGCCGTAGGCACCTCGTCGTCGACGTGAACATCTCCTCCCACTGAATGCGCATCGCCGGAAATCTTGAAATAAATCCAGAAATAAATGCGAACACCAGGACTTGAACCCTCGTGGGCTGGAGATACCACAGTCCCTCTAATCATCCAACTACAGGTTGGGTCGTGCCAAACCTATTATGAGTGTAATTTTGCAATATTTTTTACTCATGATTAAACCTAATAATCTCAATTTTTCTGTG
The DNA here is from genome assembly GCF_002162155.2 of Triticum dicoccoides. Taxonomy (NCBI): domain Eukaryota; kingdom Viridiplantae; phylum Streptophyta; class Magnoliopsida; order Poales; family Poaceae; genus Triticum; species Triticum dicoccoides. The sequence continues at coordinate 763,249,023 of NC_041385.1, forward strand.
AGAATTACTTAATAACTAATGAATGCAAAAGATTGCAAATCTCTTTGTTTATTTTTGTCGCCTGCAGGGATGGACTATTTTCGGTGCAAAGTCAAGCTATACATGGAAGATAATAATCACAATGATCTTTTTTGCAGTAAAGTCACAGTCATCAATCCCAATTAATAGGAGGCACACAGTTATTCCAGAGGAGAAGATGATGCCTGGTATGACTGTGAGCACTAGTACCAGTGGTTGTACCTGTGACATCGACATCTTCTATGAAGACACCTAAAGTCAATTCGCACCGAAGGTGCACAGAAACCATATTCTGCCCACCGGCAGTACATAATGGCGAGAAAACCCTTCATCGAGAAGAGTCGCTCGTCCAACAAGCCATCCCTTCATGGTCGCCGTCAACATTCCCATCTACAATAGTAGTCGCCATTTCCATAGCCATCTCCATTAGCCACAATACTTGTAATCAGGAATACATAGCAATCGTAAGGCGTGTAAGCATTCCTGTTAAAGTACCACTTTCTACCATGTCTCTTATTTGTGATTCATCTGCGACGTGTGAGTATTCCCCTCACAATAAGGGCTGAGGCGTAGACACACAGCCCTATGTACTTGTGCTAAGTGATTTTTTATTTACTTTGAAAATAACGTTATTCGATGTGTTACACAACAGTTTTTGTCTCCTGTCTCTATCTACTTCTAAGGCCCCGTCGGTACCTGAGACACCGAGGATCGATCAAGGAGAGGTTCAGTGTAGAGAGAAGGAGAAGGCTATGCCAAACTTCGCTAACAATAAGATTAGTACGGTAGTTTTATCTTTTTCTCTGGGGTACGTAAAGTGCAACCATTAAACATTCAATGCGTTAGTCTGGTTAATCTCTTAATAACAAATGTAACCCCATGATACGGTAAGGACCTTGGTTAGACTGTAGAACCTCGATGGCGGCAACAGTTGGTGGGGGGTTATTTGGACGCGTCTCCCACAAACGACGTGTTCAAAACAGATAAGTAACAATGTTAACTAGTCCCATATGTTGAAATATCTAGGTAGGATATCGAGCGCATGCATACAATTGCAAGGAAAACCTCTAGCCATGGCCTATTTACTTATTATTGTTTCTTCCTATAAACTATGTGATTTGATAACAAGCTCTTGTAGAAATTACCTTCCCAAGACATGAATTATCGTGGTTTGATAACCTAGGTCTAGGTTAGGGAGAAACGGAACTATTCACATCTTAAACCAGATCGAAGGTAATCAATCATTTTTCCTGTGCTTGCCGATGAAGATTAATTGTTATCCTCGTAAGGTGACTAGATTCTTTGTTTTATTCTATTTTCAATTTTTAGTCTATTTTCGTCCTGAGTTTATTTGTCAAATGTTTATAAGAACTTCATTTTTTTTATTATGGCTACCAAAAAGTTTTGGGAGTTTGCAACTCCCAATGAAGATTTTATGCGTGCACCAACAGAAATGTTGCTTAGAACCATGGTCCTGCCGCACCTATGCTCAGCGCCACACATCTCACGTTAGCTTCTAAGTGGATCTATGCATGGCGGGTTCAATAGAGCATGGCGGGAATGATCAAGAGATGGGTTACAAGGCCTACGCACGCTAATAAACCTACTGAATGCTAGTAAAATAGGGAATAAATTAGTGCACTTGCCTGGGATGTCTCCCATGCACCTGCTCCATTCACAATTGTTTAATGCCTCACTACGCGGGGCAGCTACCAATGAGGATTTCGACATTGAAAATAATTCTGGTACTACTGCCATATATGGGTATAAATATTTCTACCGTGTGCTAGTTCTCTTTATAACATCAGTTATCCTTGGAAAGCCAGAATGGACTATACCACACGGTATATTATTTGGTTCATCTTCTTTCTTATAGAAGTGTGGCTTCTCTTTTGGCGTGCTACGCATTTGAATCTGTTGAGAAAAGGATTATTGCATTGTTTGGTGCCAGAATTGCATGTCTGCATGTCAAGACATGCCAACATCTAACATATAAAGCCTGCTAGGGTACCCGCCCATCTGGAGGCCTTCGCGCGTGCGCAATGGTCGGCCGTTCGATCAACTCGCTCGATCGTTTTTCACCCTCGATTTTACTGTTCACTGCTATCTTTTGTTACTCTTTGACTGATTTACTGGGTGAATGCCACTGGGTCCATAAAATCGGTGGTCCACGCGGCAGCGAAGTGTTCGTCGACTCGGACGGTGACCAATGAAGACGCCCGTGAAAAAACCTAGATCGAGCAGTCAAAGGGATCACGTCCTCCTCGTTCCTTCCACTCCCTCGCCTCCTCCTTCCTCCCCATCCAGCGGCGCCTCCTCCCTCTTTCCCACGGCCTCCCGCATCGCGCCGCCACCGGCTGGCTCCTCCTCCTCTCTTCTAGATCGGGTGCAGCCGCCATAGGAGAGCATGGGCTCGAACTGAGTGAGGAAGAGGTGGTTTGCGGCCACGCGGGTGAGGAGGGCGGCCTTCCGCTGAACGCCACCGTCCTCTCCTCGCGCGCCCTCGCGGCCAGAAGAGGCAGATATGCACGGAGGATCCACGAGCTTGGTGCCATCCGTCCTGTCCGTCGACGCCCACCCCCTCTTCCCCAACGCGTAGGTGCTCTATTCACTTGCGTCTTTGCTGCCTCAAGTGTGCGGGTGAGTCTGCAAACCCCTCTCTAATTTCTCTCTCTCTCTCCCTCTCTCTTGATTCAGTTGCATTGCGTTGCAAGAATTATTATTGTGCAGAGGTGGCTGCAGCTATGCACATAATAATTTCTAAAATTGTGATGTGTTTTTGAGGCTGCAGATGCGACCACCAGCTGTTTGTATAAATGCTCAAGGAGGACTGCTCTGGGGAGGACAACACGTGTGTTTGAAAGAGAGGGATGGAAAAGAGGGGGCTGGAGTGAGAGGAGAAGAGGAAGAAATTGAACCACATGTTATTTCTTTGTCATCGACGTCATCCCACCATTGTAGAGATTTTCTTGGATGACATGCGGCCCATACTCTCGCCCCTTGTTCTCCATCTCTGTTGGTACCCTTTCATGGTTTCCTGTCCACTTCTTTCATGATTTATTCTTTTCAAATAGTAATTCAGGTTGTTATACTAATTTGATTGATGTGGGTGGTGTAATAATTCAGGTCGTGTAGGATGGTCTGCTAATTTCCCTGATGCTTCATCAGGTTTCGCTTTTTGATACATTGATTGATTCCCAATTTGATGCAAATAACCAAAATGAATGGATATTACTTATGGTCGGACTAAATTTTCCGCATTTTGTGTGTGATTATGCTCAGGTTTTGGAAGAATCGGGCTAAGGGGTGATTGTGCTCAGGTTTTGATGCAGGTACTTTTGAAATCTGAAACTTTGGTTTGGTATGACAGGCAATGCTAATAAGATTTGAATAGACAATATAGTTACTAGAGTCACTTCATACTAATGCGCAAACTTATTTTGCATTGCAGTGAGATTCAGATAATTTTAAGAAACACATGCAAAGGAGTCCAAACAGGACGGGCTCGGTGTACATGGTTTTCAGTTAATGCATGTACTTTTGAAATCTGAAACTTTTGTTTGGTATGACAGACAATGCTAATAAGATTTGAATAGACAATATAGTTACTAGAGTCACTTCATACTAATGCGCAAACTCATTTTACATTGCAAGGAGATTCGGATAGTTTTCCTGCTGTAGAGTTTTGGAGCTTGCTCTGTTAATACGTGTTATTTTTTGTATCACAGTTTAGGTCTGACCAGCACAAGTGGCAACAAGCAGTAGTGGAGAAGGCATGAAGAGGCCCACATCTGAAAATCTCAACTATTCTAGGATTTTCGAGGTAATTTCTCAAACTGAAAAGCTCAACTAAAGGAAGACACCTATTTCTATGCACAAATGCTTTGTTGCTAGAAGAATTTGTAGAAAGAAAAATGTCTCCCCCGTTCATTGCCTTTCAGATTCATATGTGAAGTCTATTGTTCTTAATTTTAGTTAACTAATTGCTTATTTCTTGTTGTTTCAGCTGCTGACCATGTGATTGGTAGCCTACAATTTGTTCATGGGTTGCTGATTTCTCAAGTTTTGCCTCACACAAAAGAGGGCTAGCAACACCTTTGACAGAAACAGCCAACGTTTAGTGCAGAACCGGTATATTCTGGTTGTCTTTCATTTAGTTGACGGCATGCAAGACTGATTTGATGCATCTACTACTTGTTGACTTGGTTATATTTATCTATGAAGGTAATTTCAGTGTTTCATTTGTGTGAACATTTCTTTTGTTACAGATTTTACCTGCTCGACGAAGTGCAAAAAAGTAAAATGTATCATTTATATAGCTAACTGGAATAAAGAGTAGCATCGTCTCTCAACAAGATATTTTGTGTGTTCCGCGGCAAATTTGAGTGATACATTTATGAGCGCCTGGCGAGGTTCTCAGCAAGTTTAGTTTAGGCATAATTTTCCTCTATTAAACAGTGCATTTTAGACAGTGAAACTGTTCCAAATTATCCCATGCTGCAGTTGAAATGGTGCATCTGTGTTACATATTTTGGGAAGAGCTGCAGTTCATGATCTTTCTTTATAATAATCATATCAATCAGTCAAGTGTGCAGACTTTCTGCCTATTTTTCTTTCTTCGGGCAGGAAACACATGTTAATTTCTTGACCACCTCCAGTGATCCAATATCAGATGAAGTGTTTAAATATTTTTGCTCATGCTTATTTCCGGACGGCCGGACCCACAGCTCAATGGAATGAGTTGTACAACTTTTATTCAACACATTATATATACAAGTATACTGATATTTTATGGTGATGTTATATTATGAATTAATGGTTAAGATAACACTTTTTTATAGATGATTTTCCTCATATTGCCCACATAATTTTGGTTGCGGGTTGATACATAACATTATTTTGTCTTGCCTTCTTATGTTGTATCTATTTTTCATGTAGATACTCTATCTGGTAAGGTTCTAATTCACATGGTTGCATGGCCAATGAATGAATATAATTAGTTTTCACAATGTATATTTTACAATTTCTCAATGCGTAAACGTGTCAGGCTCTTAGGTTAAAGCTAATGCCCATTAAAATGGTTATAAATAGTGGCCTCTATCAGTAGGCTGGGTCTCAATGTTGGTTCTGATATGTGATCGATGCATTTCATCAAATGGTTAACATATCAGGATTGCATATGATTATCTTTGAGTAGAATTTGTGTCTTTGATTTTTCACAAATTTGTTTTGATATTTGCGATAAGGTGGGTGTTGTGTGTTGTGTGCAGGCCATGGGTAATTTTGTACTATCTGTTCAAGGTGTCAGCATATGTATATTATTCTTATAATCTTTACATGCTCATTTAGTTCACCCATGTTTCCTTTGCAGTGGCAGTGGTCCAGAATATATCCTCTGCCATGGAAGGAGGTATTTGATGTTGTCAGATGGCATATAGGTCAATAATGAGGTGACTGCCGGGGTAATCTCAGGAAGGGACAACGACACAAATTAACTTCGTTCACAAGCTCACGATCACGAGTAATAAAGATGATTTTAAGTAATATTCTAATTTCTCTGAATTTCCTTATTAAATGTCCAGAAAGAAATAAGAATGGCATACTGAATGCGAAGCATTATTTCATTCATCTACATTTTTAGGAAAGATAATCTCGGATTGCTTTTCCTTTGATGGATTCTCACTTATCAGAATATAGCCTCCAGCCTTTACACATAGAGACTGATTTTTCACTTTGGCTGGTTATATTTTTCTCTACTGCATAATGACCTATGTACATTCATTTCCTCTATAGTTTTTAATTCTACACCTTATTTCTTATTATGGCGAATCATTGGTATCACGGAAATGTTAATGTACCATTATGTGCAATTGTTTCTTATTGATATCATCGTAACAAGATGGTGAACTTATCAAATGTAGGGAACAAGCCGTCCTGCAGTGTTTCCATGTAGTGCAAGTTGACGACAATTCATTGTTGATGCCATGCATTTTCTTACAAAATACATGTGGTAGAGGTAAGCATGCTATTACCCGCCAATGTGTGTGTTTTGCATATTTTTCTATTCAATACTATGAAGTTTTTGTTGGGGAACGTAGCAGAAATTCAAAATTTTTCCTACGCAACACCAAGATCTATCTATGGAGAGACCAGCAACGAGTAGAAAGGAGAGTGCATCTACATACCCTTGTAGATCGCTAAGCGGAAGCGTTCAAGTGAACGGGGTTGATGGAGTCGTACTCGTCGTGATTCAGATCACCGATGATCAAATGCCGAACGGACGGCACCTCCGCGTTCAACACACGTACAGCCCGGTGACGTCTCCCACGCCTTGATCCAGCAAGGAGAGAAGGAGAGGTTGAGGAAGACTCCATCCAGCAGCAGCACAACGGCGTGGTGGTGATGGAGGAGCGTGGCAATCCTGCAGGGCTTCGCCAAGCACCTACGGGAGAGGAGGAGGTGTCACGGGAGGGAGGGAGGCGCCAAAGGCTCAGGTATGGATGCCCTCCCTCCCCTCCACTATATATAGGGGCAGGGGAGAGGGGGGAGGCGCAGCCTTGCCCCCTCCTCCAAGGAAGGGGTGCGGCTAAGGAGGGGGGAGGAGTCCATCCTCCCCAAGGCACCTCGGAGGTGCCTTCCCCCTTTAGGACTCTCCCCTTTTTCCTTTATCTTGGCGCATGGGCCTCTAGGGGCTGGTGCCCTTGGCCCATATAGGCCAAGGCGCACCCCCTACAGCCCATGTGGCCCCCCGAGGCAGGTGGCCCCACCCGGTGGGCCCCCCGGGACCCTTCCGGTGGTCCCGGTACAATATCGATGACCCCGAAACTTGTCCCGATGGCCGAAACAGGACTTCCTATATATAAATCTTTACCTCCGGACCATTCCGGAACTCCTCGTGACGTCCAGGATCTCATCCGGGACTCCGAACAACATTCGGTAACCACATACAAGCTTCCTTTATAACCCTAGCGTCATCGAACCTTAAGTGTGTAGACCCTACGGGTTCGGGAGACATGTAGACAAGACCGAGACGTTCTCCGGTCAATAACCAACAGCGGGATCTGGATACCCATGTTGGCTCCCACATGTTCCACGATGACCTCATCGGATGAACCACGATGTCAAGGACTCAATCGATCCCGTATACAATTCCCTTTGTCTAGCGGTATTTTACTTGCCCGAGATTCGATCGTCGGTATCCAATACCTTGTTCAATCTCGTTACCGGCAAGTCACTTTACTCGTTCCGTAACACATCATCCCGTGATCAACTCCTTGGTCACATTGCGCATATGATGATGTCCTACCGAGTGGGCCCAGAGATACCTCTCCGTTTACACGGAGTGACAAATCCCAGTCTCGATTCGTGCCAACCCAACAGACACTTTCGGAGATACCTGTAATGCACCTTTATAGCCACCCAGTTACGTTGTGACGTTTGGTACACCCAAAGCATTCCTACGGTATCCGGGAGTTGCACAATCTCATGGTCTAAGGAAAAGATACTTGACATTTAGAAAAGCTTTAGCATACGAACTACACGATCTTTGTGCTAGGCTTAGGATTGGGTCTTGTCCATCACATCATTCTCCTAATGATGTGATCCCGTTATCAACGACATCCAATGTCCATAGCCAGGAAACCATGACTATCTGTTGATCACAACGAGCTAGTCAACTAGAGGCTCACTAGGGACATATTGTGGTCTATGTATTCACACGTGTATTACGATTTCCAGATAATACAGTTATAGCATGAATAAAAGACAATTATCATGAACAAGGAAATATAATAATAATATTTCCAACAGTCTCCCACTTGCACTAGAGTCAATAATCTAGTTCACATCGCCATGTGATTAACACTCACAGGTCACATCGCCATGTGACTAATACCCAAGAGTTTACTAGAATCAGTAGTCTAGTTCACATCACTATGTGATTAATACTCAATGAGTTTTAAGTTTGATCATGTTGCTTGTGAGAGAGGTTTTAGTCAACGGGTCTGAACCTTTCAGATCCGTGTGTGCTTTACAAATCTCTATGTCATCTCCTTGATGTAGCTACCACGCTCTATTTGGAGCTAATCCAAATAACTGTTCTATTTGGAGCTATTCTAAAATGTTGCTCCATTATATGTATCCGGTATCTCTACTCAGAGCTATCCGGATAGGTGTCAAGCTTGCATCGACGTAACCTTTACGACGAACTCTTTTACCACCTCCATAATCGAGAAAATTCCTTAGTCCACTAGTTACTAAGGATAACTTTGACCGCTGTCCTGTGAGCCATTCTTGGATCACTCTTGTACCCCTTGACTGACTCATGGCAAGGCACACTTCAGGTGCGGTACACAGCATAGCATACTGAAGAGCCTACGTCTTAAGCATAGGGGACGACCTTCGTCCTTTCTCTCTATTCTGCCGTGGTCGAGCTTTAAGTCTTAACTTCGTACCTTACAACTCAGGCAAGAACTCCTTCTTTGACTGGTCCATCTTGAACACCTTCAAGATCATGTCAAGGTATGTGCTCATTTGAAAATATTATTAAGCATTTTGATCTATCTTTATAGATCTTGATGCTCAAATGTTCAAGTAGCTTAATCCAGGCTTTCCATTGAAAAACACTTTCAAATTAACCCTATATGCTTTCCAGAAATTCTACGTCATTTCTGATCAACAATATGTCAACAACATATACTCATCAGAAATTCTATAGTGCTCCCACTCACTTCTTTGGAAATACAAGTTTCTCATAAACTTTGTACAAACCCAAATTTTTTTTTTGATCATCATCAAAGCATACATTCCAACTCCGAGATGCTCACTCCAGTCCTTAGAAGGATCGCTGGAGCTAGCATACCTTTTAGCATCCTTAGGATCGACAAAAACTTTCTGATTGTATTACATACAACCTTTCCTTACGAAAACTGGTAAGGAAACTTGTCTTGACATCCATCTGCCAGATTTCATAAATGCAGCTAATGCTAACATGATTCCGACGGACTTTAAGCATCGCTACGAGTGAGAAAATCTCATCATAGTCAACTCCTTGAACTTGTCGGGAAACACTTCGCCACAAGTCGAGCTTCATAGATGGTGACATTACCATCCACGTCCGTCTTCTTCTTAAAAGATCCATTTATCTCAATGGATTGCCGATCATCGGGCAAGTCCATCAAAGTTCATGCTTTGTTCTGATATATGGATACTATCTCGGATTTCATGGCTTCTAACCATTTGTCGGAATTCGGGCCCACCATCGCTTCTCCATAGCTCGTAGGTTCATTGTTATCCAGCAACATGACTTTCAAGACAGGATTACCGTACCACTCTGAAGTAGTACGTATCCTTGTCACCCTACGAGGTACGGCAGTGATTTGATCCGAAACTTCATGATCAATATCATAAGCTTCCACTTCAATTGGTGTAGGTGCCACGGGAACAACTTCCTGTGCCCTGCTACACACTGGTTGAAGTGATGGTTTAATAACCTCATCAAGTCTCCACCATCCTCCCACTCAACTCTTTCGAGAGAAACCTTTCCTCGAGAAAGGACCCGATTCAAGAAACAATCCATATTGCTTTCGGATCTGAATTAGGAGGTATACCCAACTGTTTTGGGTGTCCTATGAAGATGCATTTTATCCGCTTTGGGTTCGAGCTTAATCCTGAAACTTTTTCACATAAGCGTCGCAGCCCCAAACCTTTAAGAAACGACAACTTAGGTTTCTCTAAACCATAATTCATACGGTGTCATCTCAACGGAATTATGTGGTGCCCTATTTAAAGTGAATGTGGTTGTCTCTAATGCCTAACCCATGAACGATAGTGGTAATTCGATAAGAGACATCATGGCACGCACCATATCCAATAGGGCGCAACTATGATGTTCGGACACACCATCACACTATGGTGTTCCAGGCGGTATTAATTGTGAAACAATTTCCACAATGTCTTAATTGTGTGCCAAAACTCGTAACTCAGATATTCATCTCTATGATCGTATCATAGACATTTTATCCTCTTGTCACAATGATCTTCTACTTCACTCTGAAATTATTTGAACCATTCAATAATTCAGACTTGTGTTTCATCAAGTAAATATTCTCAACATCTACTCGAATCATCTGTGAAGTAAGAACATAACGATATTCACTGCATGCCTCAGCATTCATTGGACTGCACACATCAAAATGTGTTACTTCCAACAAGTTACTATCTTGTTCCATCTTACTGAAACCGAGGCTTTTCAGTCATCTTGCCCATGTGGTATGATTTGCATATCTCAAGTGATTCAAAATCAAGTGAGTCCGAACGGTCCATTTGCATGGAGTTTCTTCATGCATATACACCAATAGACATGGTTTGCATGCCTCAAACTTTTCAAAAACGAGTGAGTCCAAAGATCCATCAACATGGAGCTTCTTCATGCGTTTTATACCATTATGACTTACATGGCAGTGCCACAAGTAAGTGGTACTATCATTACTATCTTATATCTTTTGGCATGAAAATGTGTATCACTACGATCGAGATTCAATGAACCATTCATTTTAGGTGCAAGACCATTGAAGGCATTATTCAAATAAATAGAGTAACCATTATTCTCTTTAAATGAATAACCGTATTGCGATAGACATAATCCAATCAAGTCTATGCTCAACGCAAGCACCAAATGACAATTATTCAGGTTTAATACTAATCTTGATGGTAGAGGGAGCGTGCGATGTTTGATCACATCAAACTTGGAAACACTTCCAACACATATCGTCAGCTCACCTTTAGCTAGTCTCCGTTTATTCCGTAGCCTTTTATTTCGAGTTACTAACACTTAGCAACCGAACCGGTATCTAATACCCTGGTGCTACTAGGAGTACTAGCAAAGTACACATTAACACAATGTATATCCAATATACTTCTATCGACCTTGCCAGCCTTCTTATCTACCAAGTATCTAGGGTAATTCTACTCTAGTGGTTGTTCCCCTTATTACAGAAGCACTTAGTCTCGGGTTTGGGTTTTACCTTGGGTTTCTTCATTGGTGCAGCAGCTGATTTGCCGTTTCATGAAGTATCCCTTCTTTCCCTTGCCCTTCTTGAAACTAGTGGTTTCATCAACCATCAACAATTGATGCTCCTTCTTGATATCTACTTTCGCGGTGTCAAACAACGCGAATATTTCAAGGATCATCATATCTATCCCTGATATGTTATAGTTCATCACAGAGCTCTAGCAGCTTGGTGGTAATGACTTCGGAGAAACTATCACTATTTCATCTGGAAGATCAACTCCCACTCGATTCAAGTGATTGTTGTACTCAGACAATCTGAGCACAAGCTCAACAATTGAGCTTCTCTCCTTAGTTTGCAGGCTAAGAAAATCGTCGGAGGTCTTATACCTCTTGACGTGGGCACGAGCCTGAAATCCTAATTTCAGCCCTCGAAACATCTCATATGTTCCGCGACGTTTCGAAAACGTCTTTGGTGCCTCTATTTAAACCATTTAACTGAACTATCACGTAGTTATCAAAACGTGTATGTTCGATGTTCGAAACATCCACAAACGACGTTTGGGGTTCAGCACACTGAGCAGTGCATTAAGGACATAAGCTTTCTACTGATCGCATAATCGCTACTATCAACTTTCAACTATATTTTCTCTAGGAACATATCTAAACAGTAGAACTATAGCGCGAGCTACGACATAATTTGCAAAAGGTCTTTTGACTATGTTCAGGATAATTAAGTTCATCTTATGAACTCCCACTCAGATAGACATCCCTCTAGTCATCTAAGTGATTACATGATCCGAGTCAAACTAGGCCGTGTCCGATCATCACGTGAGACGGACTAGTCATCATCGGTGAACATCTTCATGTTGATCGTATCTTCTATACGACTCATGCTCGACCTTTCGGTCTCCGTGTTCCGAGGCCATGTCTGTACATGCTAGGCTCGTCAAGTTAACCCTAAGTGTTTTCGCTGTGTAAAACTATCTTACACCCGTTGTATGTGAACGTAAGAATCTATCACACCCGATCATCACGTGGTGCTTCGAAACGACGAACTGTAGCAACGGTGCACAGTTAGGGGAGAACACTTCTTGAAATTTTAATGAGGGATCATCTTATTTACTACCGTCGTTCTAAGCAAATAAGATGTATAAACATGATAAACATCACATGCAATCAAATAAGAGTAGTGACATGATATGGCCAATATCATATAGCTCCTTTGATCTTCATCTTCGGGGCTCCATGATCATCTTGTCACCGGCATGACACCATGATCTCCATCATCATGATCTCCATCATCGTGTCTTCATGAAGTTGTCACGCCAACGACTACTTCTACTTCTATGGCTAACGCGTTTAGCAATAAAGTAAAGTAATTTACATGGCGTTCTTCAATGACACGCAGGTCATACAAAAAATAAAGACAACTCCTATGGCTCCTGCCGGTTGTCATACTCATCGACATGCAAGTCATGAATCCTATTACAAGAACATGATCAATCTCATACATCACATATCATTCATCACATTCTTCTTGGCCATATCACATCACATAGCATACCCTGCAAAAACAAGTTAGACGTCCTCTAATTGTTGTTTGCATGTTTTACGTGGCTGCTATGGGTTTCTAGCAAGAACGTTTCTTACCTACGCAAAGACCACAACGTGATATGCCAATTGCTATTTACCCTTCATAAGGACCCTTTTCATCGAATCCGATCCGACTAAAGTAGGAGAGACAGACACCCGCTAGCCACCTTATGCATCTAGTGCATGTCAGTCGGTGGAACCAGTCTCACGTAAGAGTACGTGTAAGGTCGGTCCGGGCCGCTTCATCCCACGATGCCGCCGAATCAAGATAAGACTAGTAACGGCAAGCATATTGAACAAAATCAACGCCCACAACTACTTTGTGTTCTACTCGTGCATAGAATCTACGCAATAGACCTAGCTCATGATGCCACTGTTGGGGAACGTAGCAGAAATTCAAAAATTTTCCTACGAAACACCAAGATCTATCTATGGAGAGACCAGCAACGAGTAGAAAGAGAGTGCATCTACATACCCTTGTAGATCGCTAAGCGGAAGCGTTCAAGTGAACGGGGTTGATGGAGTCGTACTCGTCGTGATTCAGATCACCGATGATCAAGTGCCGAACGCACGGCACCTCCGCGTTCAACACACGTACAGCTCGACGATGTCTCCCACGCCTTGATCCAGCAAGGAGAGAGGGAGAGGTTGAGGAAGACTCCTTCCAGCAGCAGCACAACGGCGTGGTGATGATGGAGGAGCGTGGCAATCCTGCAGGGCTTCGCTAAGCACCTACGGGAGAGGAGATGTGTCACGGGAGGGAGAGGGAGGCAACCAAAGGCCTTAGGTATGATTGCTCCTCCTTTTCCGACTATATATAGGGCCAAGGGAGAGGGGGAGGGCGCAGACTTGCCCCCTCCTCCAAGGAAGGGGTGCGGCTAAGGATGGGGAGGAGTCCATCCTCCCCAAGGCACCTCGGAGGTGCCTTCCCCTTTAAGGACTCTCCCCTTTTTCCTTTATCTTGGCGCATGGGCCTCTAGGGGCTGGTGCCCTTGGCCCATGTAGGCCAAGGCGCACCCCCTACAGCCCATGTGGCCCCCCGGGGCAGGTGGCCCCACCCGGTGGGCCCCCGGGACCCTTCCGGTGGTCCCGGTACAATACCGATGACCCCGAAACTTGTCCCGATGGCCGAAACAGGACTTCCTATATATAAATCTTTACCTCCGGACCATTCCGGAACTCCTCGTGACGTCCGGGATCTCATCCGGGACTCCGAACAACATTCGGTAACCACATACAAGCTTCCTTTATAACCCTAGCGTCATCGAACCTTAAGTGTGTAGACCCTACGGGTTCGGGAGACATGCAGACATGATCGAGACGTTCTCCGGTCAATAACCAACAGCGGGATCTGGATACCCATGTTGGCTCCCACATGTTCCACGATGATCTCATCGGATGAACCACGATGTCAAGGACTCAATCGATCCCGTATACAATTCCCTTTGTCTAGCGGTATTTTACTTGCCCGAGATTCGATCGTCGGTATCCAATACCTTGTTCAATCTCGTTACCGGCAAGTCACTTTACTCGTTCCGTAACACATCATCCCGTGATCAACTCCTTGGTCACATTGCGCATATGATGATGTCCTACCGAGTGGGCCCAGAGATACCTCTCCGTTTACACGGAGTGACAAATCCCAGTCTCGATTCGTGCCAACCCAACAGACACTTTCGGAGATACCTGTAATGCACCTTTATAGCCACCCAGTTACGTTGTGACGTTTGGTACACCCAAAGCATTCCTACGGTATCCGGGAGTTGCACAATCTCATGGTCTAAGGAAAAGATACTTGACATTTAGAAAAGCTTTAGCATACGAACTACACGATCTTTGTGCTAGGCTTAGGATTGGGTCTTGTCCATCACATCATTCTCCTAATGATGTGATCCCGTTATCAACGACATCCAATGTCCATAGCCAGGAAACCATGACTATCTGTTGATCACAACGAGCTAGTCAACTAGAGGCTCACTAGGGACATATTGTGGTCTATGTATTCACACGTGTATTACGATTTCCAGATAATACAGTTATAGCATGAATAAAAGACAATTATCATGAACAAGGAAATATAATAATAATACTTTTATTATTTCCTCTAGGGCATATTTCCAACAGTTTTCCTCTGTTATGCTCTTCTCAGGTATGAAGGCCAACATTGATTATCAAGTGGTATGGCACTCTTCTTTATGAGCTCTATCCCATCCTGTAGAGGCTTTGTGAAAATAACTCCATGTTATCTTCTACATAATTTTGCATTTCTTTCCAGAGATAAGATGTAAATGTATGGTACAAGTTTCAAAAGTTTGGCAGAATCCTTGATCTAAAGTGAAATAGAGTTGTACTGTCTCCTATATGAGTTAAAACTTCTTGCAATCTAATTAGCCATGCATTTTGAGGGTATGAAAGTTGAACAAAATTTGAGTTTCTTGGTTGCATGTTACAGAGTGTTGCACTAAACAAAGATGAGTTGCAATGAGTTTTATATATTTAGTTTTCAATTATAAAGATTTCTACAAAGCACGAAACGTTTCTGATTCTTTCTCATTTTGTGTGCATGTTTTCACAGGTTATTTTTATGAATTGTACATAGTTATTGATACAACATCTTCCAGTATAGATCTTAAATGACAGCAATATCTGAAGTTACTTGTGTCTGCTTCCCCTCTTGAAATCAACATTTTGTTTTGATTTTTCGGTACTTAAGTAAGGTCACTCATCAGTGAGCAGGAAGTGTCTTCTCGGTACTTGTGTGATGAAGGCCAAAATTGGTTTTCTAACTTATTAT
The DNA here is from genome assembly GCF_002162155.2 of Triticum dicoccoides. Classification (NCBI taxonomy): domain Eukaryota; kingdom Viridiplantae; phylum Streptophyta; class Magnoliopsida; order Poales; family Poaceae; genus Triticum; species Triticum dicoccoides. The sequence continues at coordinate 763,264,439 of NC_041385.1, forward strand.
TGTAGGTGCTTTAGAAAGTGCAAGTATGTGTCACAATAATGCCTGGAAATCAGCCAGTGGCTGCATTATTTGAGCTATTTTGGCGTCTCTGCCATCCTATAGTTGTTCAGTTTTCTCTTTTGAAACGAGGCTATCTAGAGGATTTCATGTCGTGGTTTAGGAAGGTAACTATTATTGGTTATAGTGAATGATTTTGTTGGACTATCTGTTCATTTGGCTATCTTAATGCAGTCCTATGTGCATACTTTTTGCAGGCATCAATGAAGATTGGGAGGTAGAGAGGGATTGCTCAAGTGGAAACAGATCAAGAACCAGAAGGAGCTCAAGATTTTGCTACTTCCTTGCTAATAGCTTTGTGAGGTAATTAAGCTAGCTACATGTGTGTTTGTTTTCTGCTATATCGAGGTCATTATTATAATTTAGAAAATAGAAACATGTTGTGTGATTTAAGAGTAATAGTAAATGTTGTTAGCATGAATAGACTGTATTGTATGTACTAACTAGCAACAAAGTCTAATTCCTCCCACGTAGCGGTTGTCAATGTCGACTTGACCAGCCCGAACTTTATGTACTTCCTGCTTTATTTTTTCTTTGATTTAGCGAACATACAAATGCATGCGATAAGTGTTAAATTTAGCACTCAACGACACTTATTTTCGGACAGAGGAAGTAGTTATAAGTAGGTCTGCAGTTAGAATTTATCTGACTTTGGGTTTTCACATCTTGTTCGAGGTCTTGAGCCCTCATAATTCATTTGAACATGTTGTAATTTATTTTTGTTTATACTATAATCTGAGCTAATTAGAAATTATATAAATGCATTTTATTGATAAATTAAAGCTTATGCTGATCTGTATTTGATTTTGATTTCTTTTATTTCGTCATAGATCAGTTACATATTATCCAGGACCATGCACCCGCCCTTGACAATGGCTTCCAGAAGCTAAGGTTGCAGGGGTGAATTAAAGTTCGATTTTCCAGCAGTGAGGTAACTACTACCGGTGGAGATCGAACTAATGAACTCACGAAAAAAACTATAGACATCAAACACCGAAGGAGGTTAGTTTTTACCTGAGTGGAAACAGCAGCCATATCTCTTGCTGGAGCCTCCTTTGTCATGGAAAGTCACCAACTCACGAAAAAAAACTATAGACATCAAACACCGAAGGAGGTTAGTTTTTACCTGAGTGGAAACAACATCAGTATCGTCTTGCTAGAGCCTCCTTTGTCATGGAAAGTCACCAGCTTCAGGGAGTGCCAGCACAGCCGGAACAGACGCCACCTACGGCGGGGAGTGACAGTGGCAACTGCGCGGATTTGGCTCACCCATACAAGAAACGGCGGCGCCATCTACCGATTTTGTGGCTCTGAGCTGCAGCGGGAGCTGCTGGGCCGTCGGGATGCAGATAGAGCCGCTGCAACTCCGAGCTTCCGGGCCACCGAGATGCAGATGGAGCCGCAGCGCCTCCGAGCTGCAGCGGGAGCTGCTCCACCGTCAAGTTGCAGTGTGAGCCGCCGCGAAGATGAACCCAAGGTGCCCTCGTATGCCTCCTCCAGCTGCTTCCTCACTTCACTTCAGTACGAGTACATGGGGAGAGGAATGGGACGAAGACTGGTGGATGGAATCAAGACCAGCAGTCATGCGAGACACGTGGTAGGCATTGTGCTACGTGGTGGCAGCTCATGAAGCAACAATTGACGTGTGTTGTTGTCTCTCGGCACGTGTATCTTGAGGGCATGATTGTAGTTTTCTTTCTGTTTGAGGTCTGTGATGTTACTCAAACTGTCAGCCTTTTGGTTTCTGATTTTAATGAAAGCAGGGAGGCCCTCCTTGGGGCGCTTGAGTTTGTAAAAAAAAGACTAGCAGTCAACCACGGGGAAGAAGATTAGGACAGAACTGCAACCGATAGATTAGGACAGAATTGCAACAGATAGATTAGGACAGAATTGCAACAGATGTAGGCCCATATAGCGGCTATGCTGGACAACAAGGTCATTTTCAATGATGATGACACGTGTAGCAATAACTGAATTAATGTTCATCACTTCAATGTGCCGATATGATGTTTGTCTGGCTATCTACTTTCCTTGCTAATAACATTGTAAATAATCAATCGTAAGCTTGTTAAAACATTATGTATTATTACTAAGTATATTTTGATTTGTGTCCGGAGTTTTCTATCATCACTCTTTCAATTGTGCGGATAACCTTCATAAACACACACACACACACACACACAGAGAGAGAGAGAGATTTGTGCCAAATATTCACAACAAATGCATATACTAAAATACTATTAGTATTTGCCTTTTTTTATACCATGCAAAAAACCAAATTTATTAATGGAAGCTACTTTTCTATTTACCATAAACAAGGCCCCATATAACTGCTTACTTGCACCGTACAGAAGTAGGCTTTATAAATACAAAAAATCGTCTGCATTAAAATAGGCCAGTAGAAGGCTTCCAGTACAGAAAGTGAGGGCCTCATTTTATAGATGGATACACAACACATAACATTTGGTTACTGTGATCCTTATATGTCTTTCTACTAATTAATACAAATTGATAAACTTCACTTGCTAATAATATCTTCTTCCTTGTCATTAAGCAGCCAAAATGGAAAATGTCAAGATTCCAACAAAGGTGTTTCTAGACGCTATATGCTGCAGCAACTTGGCCTCCCAAGCGAAGTATACTCAACAAAGAAGGGAAAGCCAGCTGGTCTTGATGCAACAATTCACTTCTATGGATGTAAGCACCAGCTAAACAATATACTTCCAAGAAATTCAATATCCATCCATGTGTATGGCAAAGTTAAAGAAGCACAAGATCAGCTAGCAGCTGAAGCTCTCAAGTGCATGGAAGGCTCCTACAACAAAGTTCTGCCAGACATAAACTATAACAAACTATAACTGGCTCAGGAAAAATGCAAGTCTCTTAAGAATAAGCAAAAAAGAACAAGAAATAATAGACTATTTTAGCAATAGCTGGAGTAGCAGCCTCAGTGGAGATCACATGGCAGCAAAGGAACTTTACCGCATAATAAATGCCAACTTCACAGTCGGGTCAACATCAAAAGACAACAATCTAAATCATATTTTGTCACACATAAGATATGTTGCTGACCGTCTTAGTGATACAACATCAGAGTATGATCTCCATCAAATAAACAAGTACTATTGGAGCCTAGCCGGCGACACCGAAGGTATTTCGGCTTTGGGCAATACCAACCACCAATCACAGCCACTGTAAAGAGTTGCTGAGGCAAGAGGGTCATTCTCAATGGCTGCGAAGCACGTCACGATGGATCTATCTAATGTTCTTCACTTCGTACCGCCTATATAATGTATTTATGACTATCATTGTAGATAATCATTCATAAGCTTCTTACAACACTTTGTATTATTACCAGGCAACTATCTGCCAGCAGTAGCTACTCATTTCATACGCTACAATAGGTATCTACGTACTTTAATGATCACTCACTCTATCAATACTTGGTTTGCTCTCGCGCTTTGCGCCATCATTGCAGCCGGTCATCTAGCATGAACAAAGGGTAAGCATATGTTTTCGCCTTCAAATGCACTTCCAAGGGAGTGCGCTTGGTCATCTACCCAATATAAGCAAGTTGCAAGAGCCCCTTGTTATATAACTTAGTATTAGTATAGATGCCTATCAAGACTTCTATGTTTATCATCCTTTTGGATCTTATGTAAACCCCTAAGACCATCCTGTGCATTTAGCTATCGGTTATTTGCTGCCTAAACTACTGTGTGGTGTGCTTTTGAAACAACCATGATAAAAGAAATATATGCTTTCACCTTCAAGTGCACATCCAAAGGCCTCTGCATAATTGTCTATCGAATCTAAACAGTGCACAAGAGTCCTTTCCTACATGACTTAGTGCATCATTTCCAATCTTATGTACTTACTGCATATAGTATATGAGCTATTCTTTTCAAACAACAATATGTTAATGCACGCTTTCACAATAATTAGCTTACACTCGGCCTTTGCGCCATTGGCGCAACGGGTCATCTTGTTTAAAGAAAAGTCTGAAGCAGTGCGACATTGATTTATTTTTTATTTATTCTGGAGCTGGAATTATGACTGGGAAAGCATGTCAGTTCACATAAAGTAAAAAAGACATCACCTGCTATACAAAATCCAAATAAACCATAAACCTACAGTGAGAGCATCTGGAAATTTGTGCAATATCGAATAAACCATAAACCATAAAGTAAAAAATACATCACCTGCTATACAAAATCCAAATAAACCATAAACCTACAGTGAGAGCATCTGGAAATTTGTGCAATATCGAATAAACCATAAACCATAAAGTAAAAAATACATCACCTGCTATACAAAATCCAAAAAAACCATAAACCTACAGTGAGAGCATCTGGAAATGCTTTTTCAGTTCTAGCTTTTTTTCGATTGAGAATAGCCTCGTGGTCGTAAGTGAAAATTTAGTTCTTCGAGTAGCAATCTTCAGACTGTTTTAAATGTAGATGTGGCATACAGTTTTTACTGAACATTGCTATTTTCCACAACAACAAAAAACAGTGCTGACAGGCCTAGTATATAACTAATATTGTATTTCTCGGCTTGGCTCCTGTGCTACAGTGGCATGGGGAGGTGTGCCAGCCCACCATGTCAAAAAAGAATACAGGCTAGGCCTAGGCATACTCACGGAGAGAGGTATTAAGGATGACAGTACAAGATAAGGGAAATTTGAATCTTGACAGCACTCGGATCCACATGTGGGTCATGGTAGATCGGACGGCTCTGACCATAGGTTCGGTGGAGCCATGGTCCAAAATCTCCCCTATCGTGCACCAATTACACAACCTAAGTCGCAACAAACAGCATGAGATAAAAATCGGTTTATTTACCATGTTTCAGCAAAATCAATTTGAGGCTCTGCTTTTGAGGACGCTAGTATGTATTTGTAGACTTTCACTATGCTATCAGATATGGTGGCAGCGGCAGCACGAGTAGGTAAAATTTGGGAGAGGGAGAGAAATGAACGGCGCGCGCGGGGAAATTTATGACTTGTATGAAATCCATTTCAAGGAGGCGCACGGGGAGGAGGCTGGACCTATGTGATAGCCCGACACCGATTTTCCAGGTTCCTTCCATGTTTTCGCGATGGCCGCATTATTTATTTGCTTGTTGCATTCGTCATCATCTCATTCGCATTGCATTGGCACTCCGTTGCCGACATTTTTACAAACTTGCATCCATTCATAATTGTCGCTTCTCTCCGTTATCTTCGTTGACCGTTCCGAGACAAACCACACTTGCACACGACCACCTAACATCTCTGCACAGCCCACATATCCCCCCTCGCAACCTCTCCGAAATTGCCCCCAAACCTGAACCGCTCGATCGTGACCGATGGGTTTGGATCATCCCCGAACATCCCCAGATATCTTCAGTTTCTTTACCGCACTCCCCGAATATCCCCGAACAACACCGAAATTGCCCACTGTAAGGGTGTGTGATTTTTTTTTTAGAAATAAGAGTGTGTGATACGTGTGTCTTAATAGCACCATTCTGCACTAGTGATTTAAGACACAAATAGGGGTTTCAACAAATGATTAAAGTAGTCGTGCTTCAGTACTAGGGTGTTACATCTACATTTTTTTGGAAAGGGGGAAGAACCTGGCCTTTGCGTCATCAAGATGCACAAAGGCATATGGTGTTACAGCTACATGGGTTGCTAATACACACATCTACACAACACAAGTAAAGTTAGTATCTTGTTAACTGCAACATCTAGCCACTTAAACTTAGGTACGTCAGTGCGCTCAGCCACACCAACGAAAACGCTCACAACTTCATATAGGTCTATCCAAGTCACTGATATAAGTGTTCTAGACCTATCTCCAAGTTGATTAAAAAGATAAACAGTTGGTCCATTTCGGAGAAAAGAGATACAATTTTGAAGTTGCACTACATAACTAGACTTCTAGTGCCCATCTGCTAATGAATCTAGGAACAAGGGGGCATATGGAAAATAAGGAGTCCCGCAACCTCATGTCAAATTAAATACAAAACACAGCTCCCTAGAATCTATTTCATATGATATTAGTTCCGCTAATCGACGACTCTTCTTGTGTACATTATATACTCCCTTCGTTTTTATTTACTTCGTGTATTAGCTTTGGTTAAAGTCAAGCTTTAAACTTTGATCAAATTTATAGACCAAAATATTGGCATATACAATAACAAACCAATACCATTAGATTCATTGTTAAATGTACTTCGACATCATATAGATTTGGTATGGTAAATTTTTATATTCTTTTCTATAAACTTGGTCAAACTTTAGGAAGTTTGACTTTAGTCAACTCTAATATGGGGAGTAAATAAAAACGGAGGGAGTATCAAATTGTATTCAGGGTGGATTGAGATAACTTCGTACTTAATTATAATCAACGGGTAGCGGTACATATTGTAGGTTTGGTAGAAGATGCCGGCGAGGGTCGACTGAGGAAGATTCTTGCGGTGGTCGGGGTGAGAGACGAGGTCGCGCCATCGCGTGCAGACACACTTGCAACGGTGGGTGGACTTGTATGGCACGCGGGAGATGATCTCGACGAGGAGGTCATCCGAGAGCTCGGACACCGGGCTCCTCTCAGCACCCCTCTTCTTCTTGGTGCCGCGAGCCATCACCGGTCAACCTGCAGATCGGCAGAGAGGAGAAAGATTAGAGGATCCATCCATGGTGATGGAGAGCGTGAGGGGTGAGAGGAAATACCTGAAGCGAGAGTTGGCCAGCGAGGGTTTGGGGGCGGCGGCGAAAGAGGCGGAAGAGAAAAGACGAGGCGGTGCGTATATATATGGGCTTTATTTGGGCCATACCGTATGGGTCGTTGAGAAGCGGAAGTAAATTTTCTTTTTGCGGGGGAAGAGAAGCGGAAGTAGATACACGTCATCTCCGAAGTGTATAAAATGTTAAAAAAATAATAATCTCCGAAGTGTATACGAGTAGTACGTTACACGTCCCTGGATTTTGCACGATTACTGGAGCAGATTGTAGTAGCATTGATCGGGCCTCCTAGTTTCATTACTCATGCGAATTTTTTTAGAACACAGTACAGATGCAGGATGCTCATATATATGTGCATACACTCATCTTTATAAGCGCATATGGGAAAATATCTGGTGCTACGGGAGCACCTCCCGCGCAACCTTGGTTGTCGATCTGAGATCCAATGGACAACATCACGGGAAGTGGACCAAAGTGTCATTTCAGGAATGTTTGGGGGATTTTCTGCAACATTCATGCTGGATTTGTCTCTTTTGTATCTCAATGTGTATTTTGAATATTACTTTGAAATTTTAAGGGATTGTACATTCATGTGATGCTAACATTCACAATTTTCCAGATTTTTTTTGAAACATTTAAATCTGCATTTTGAAAAATTGGAGCACCTAATGTGAGGTGCCCCCGTAGCACTAGATATTCACCCGAACGCACACACGCAAGCCCTACCCCTATGAGCACCCGAAGTCAACACAAGCGCCTCGTAGTCGACGAAAACGTTCCTCCCACTAAATGGGCACCGCTGGAAATCCTGAAACAATTCTATATAATGCGAGCATCAGAACTTGAACCCTGATGGGCTGGGGATATCGGGAGCAATGGGTATCCGGTGCACCGGTGCTTGTGGTGCTACTGGTGCACCGGACCCCCAAGCGTGTTCAAAAATATTTTGAAAAAACCGAAAAAATTGTAGCACATTGGCAGAACATCAGTCTATGTTGTCGTAAAAATTCAAATTAAAATTCAAAATATTGCACGAGATACAAAATAACAAATATGGCATCAACGTGTTAATGGGCCAAATCTAAAGCCCAACTTATGTTGTGTACTATCTAGTGCTGATTTTGTGATTTTTGTACCTCGAGCAATGTTTTAAATTTTGAATTGAAATTTTGCAACAATATGGGCCGATATTGTGTGAATGTGCTAATTTTTTTCCAGTATTTTCAAACAATTTTAAATGCATTTTGGGCGTCCGGTGCACCGGTAGCACCACAAACACTGGTGCACCACATACTTTCCCTGGGATACCAATGTCCTCTTAACCATCCAACCACAAATTGGTTCGCATTACTCATGCGTATTAGTCCGTGTGGCACTTGTTCAAATGGGCGGATACAAATTCCCCCCAAACTCAAATCTAATGACATTACTCTTTTGTCATAGTTTGCAATCTGCATTGCTTACTACAGCAAACAAAAAAAATTAGTTTCGCTTCCATCTCTCCTCTTCCTCAATGTGAAAAAGGAAGGCGCTTCCTTCTCTCTTTTCCTACCCTCAGTTCTTTGTTCCACTTGTGCAGATAGGTTAGCCATGCTGGGTGTTCGGGTTTACCCAAAAAGTTAACACCCAAAATTTGTCCAAAAAAGTTGCCACCTGAAATTTTGGGTTCAAGTAATCCTAAATTTTTGCCAACTGAAATTTGTCCAAAAAATTTGCCACCAATTTTTTTGCACATATGGTCAGAGGAGCCTAGTTGGGGCACCGACACGGTAAGGACATCGAGTCGACAAGGGGAAAGAGGAGAGTGGAGCGTGGCGGTGGTCAGGTGCCACACGGCTTGGTGATGCACATCTCATCAAAGGAGACTAATTGAGGCACCGATGTGGTAAGGAGAGCGATTGGGCAAGGGGAAAGAGGAGAGAGGAGGGCGGCACGGGTTGTAGGCTCGTCGGCGACCGAAAGAGAAGGCGTCGAAGGATAACAATTGGCGGACCGACAGTGCTGCAAATGGAGGCTTAGGTAGTGGGCACTATGAATGCGGAGTTTGGCGACTGGTAGTTGGTGTCGAGGAATGGTGCATTGAGGATGGATGCCCGGGCTTCGCACAGGAAATATATGTTTATGAGGTGATTTTTGGCTGGACTTGGGTTGTCTCCTCTCAGTGGGATTTTTTTACCGGTCCGCAATATTTATTTCTTGCTATTCGGTTAATTCGAGTACTGTGACTTATAACCCGAATTTACTAACAGAATTTGGGTTTCCAAAACTGCTACACAATGTGGTGCTCGAGTTTTTCGGGTTCGGGCTTCATGTATCAGATTTTGCACCCAACGTGTGTATGTCTTGACGTTATAGGTGATAGTGGGTGGGGAGTAAAATAAAATTTCCACAATCCTAGCTCCATCTTGCCAGTGGAAATGTTGGTTCTCTGGGGCTTCTTCTAAGTTGTTCCTGTCTGGTAGATCTAGGATTTCCAGGTACTACTGGAGAGGTGTCATAGGTGACAACACTGTGGCATTTTATTTTTCCAGCTGGCTTTGACTTGTGGCACTGAGATTGGTCTAGTGCCACTAAGAAGCCGGTAGGATGTGAAAAGGAAGATGGCCTATGGTGGTCGCTTTGCTGCACGATTACGGTGTTAAAAGTCGAAAGAGGATAGGTGGAATGGGGCAGGGTCGCCAGATCAAGAAGGAAAATTTGGTGATTCTCGATCAAGGCATTAGGCCGGTCGAGTTGGCTCTAAGACCAAGAAGTATAAGGGTATTTCGTAGTTGACGTGGCACGAGGATAAAGACCTCGCTGACGACAAACTGGTTCTGCATTGACACAAAAAGCTACATGGCGATGAAGAGCTCTCAACTACGAGGATGATCGCAACAAGCTTCTCTGCCCCTTGTTCATCATAGCGATAGTAGTGGACTTATTCCAGCAGGGACCCTAGGGACCTAGGTGTTATTTTTCTTCTATTGGGGTGTTTTCCTCTATTGTCCCAAAGATACATGTCCTTTCTTGTGTTCTTTGGCTGTTTCCGAATGTGTGAGGTATTGAGGTAGGGGGAGGTCACCGACAACTGCTGACCACACCATAGCCACCGCAACGCACCAATGTGGACCAAAGCCACCATAACATCAATGTCAGGAGACCTCCCGCCTCCCTCCCCAAATAGGCCTTCACACCACCACTCGCCAGCCATCGGAGCAACCTGCGTTGGGCTATCGATACCACCGATTAGGTGCCGCCATCGGCTGACTCACCAAGCCCCTGAGAAAAGGAGGTTGAGGTCCATCGCCACAATTGTGCCACCATCCCTCACCAGTCAGTCATCATGCTAGGGGGCAGATGCTCGCAACCGAGGTCACTCATGACCAGCACCACATGTTTGAGAGTGAGCTCGTCGCCGAAACTAGCTGAAGAAGTCATCGCCAGCCATGACACATGCACCATCACTGCAACGCCCGTCACTCAGCCTTCATCCGCCATTGCAGCTCTCTGCTGGCGCGCTTCCATGCAATAGCCCCTATTGTCGAGTGTCATTTCCCTAGTTTGACTGCCAAAACCACCGCCTGGCTACCCCAGGAGAACAGATCCTACTGCCGCCAGAGCCGACTGGGCTTCACCTGCCTATGCCCTTAGGTAGCGGTGAGTGAGGGAGTCCTGGATTAGTGGGTCCTCGGACAGCCAGACTATATGCTTATGCCGGACTATTGGACTATGAAGATACAAGATTGAAGACTTTGTCCCGTGTCCGGGCGGGACTCTCCTTTGCGTGGAAGCCAAGCTTGGAAATTCGGATATGTAGATTCCCTTCTCTGTAACTGATTCTGTGTAACCCTAGCCCCCTCTGGTGTCTATATAAACCAGAGGGTTTAGTCCGTAGGACAAGAACAATCATAATCATAGGCTAGCTTCTAGGGTTTAGCCTCTATGATCTCGTGGTAGATTAACTCTTGTAATACTCATATCATCAAGATCAATCAGGCAGGAAGTAGGGTATTACCTCCATAGAGAGGGCCCGAACCTGGGTAAACATCGTGTCCCCAGCCTCCTGTTACCAGTAGCCTTAGACGCACAGTTCGGGACCCCCTTGAGGGAGTCCTGGATTAGGGTGTATCCGGACTGCCGGACTGTGTACAACGTCCGGACTATTGAAGCATGAAGATACAAGACTCAAGACTTCGGCCCGTGTCCGGATGGGACTCTCCTTGGCGTGGAAGGCAAGCTTGGCAATCCAGATATTGTGTTTCCTTCCATGTAACCGACTCCATGTAAACCCTAGCCCTCTCCGGTGTCTATATAAACCGGAGAGGTTGGTCCTTAGACAGCCGATCACAATTACAATTATACCATCATAGGCTAGCTCTTAGGGTTCAGCCTCTACGATCTCGTGGTAGATCTACTCTTGTACTACCCATATCTTCAATATTAATCAAGCAGGAAGTAGGGTTTTACCTCCATCGAGAGGGCCCGAACCTGGGTAAACATCTGTGTCCCTTGCTTCTTGTTACCATTAGCCTTGACACACAGATCGCGACCCCCTACCGGAGATCCGCCGGTTTTGACACCGACATTGGTGCTTTCATTGAGAGTTCCTCTGTGTCGTCGCTACAGAGCTTGATGGCGCCTCCAATCGTCAACAACACGGTCCAGGGCGATACTTTTCTCCCCGGACAGATCTTTGTGTTCGGCGGCTTCGCACTGCGGGCCAATTCGCTTGACCATCTGGAGCAGATCGACAGCTATGCCCCCGGCCACCAGGTCAGGTTCGGAAACTTGAACTACACAGCGGACATTCGTGGAGACTTGATCTTCGATGGATTCGGGCCTATGCCAGGAGTGCCGAACAGTCACGATGAGCACGGCCTAGACCTGCTGCCAGATGATGCGCGGGATATCACCCCAGCAGAAGCTTCGGATCTAAATCCGGAGCAGGTTGCGCTACCTAAGGACGGAGGACTGGACCCCGCCCCGCAGGCCACATACTCATCGGCGGTGGAGCCAAACACAGGTCTCACTGCTGTGGAAGCCTGTAACCCCGGGCCCCCGGACCCTTATCCGGTTGTTGGTTCTGGTCCGCACACCCTTGAGCCAGCCAAGCCAGGCTGGGCTCCGGTAATGGAGTTTACCGCTGCGGACATCTTTCAGCACTCGCCCTTTGGCGACATGCTGAACTCATTGGAGTCTCTCTCTTTGTCAGCAAGCTTTGGGCCGAACTATGTCCGGCTTGAGTGGGAAGCAGGCTTTGACGGAATTCGTTGCCCACCCACCACCCACTTCATTGCCACAATCGATGATTTAACCGACGTGCTTGGGTTCGACTCCGAAGACATCGACGGTATGGACGACGATGCAGGAGAATTACATGAGCCACCGCTCACAGGGCGGTGGACGGCCACTTCCTCATATGATATATATATATGGTGGACACTCCGAAGAAAACCAATGGCGACGAGGCAACGGAGGATAACCCCTCAGGAGGAAAAGCAAAGCATGGGCGCCTTCGGCGTCGCTCTAAATCCCGCCACATCAACACCGGCCCCCGGAGACGAAAGCAATCCGGATGGTGCCGAAGAGGAATACAGCCCTGATCAACCTACCTTCAAGCAGGCCGGACCGGTAATGATGGGATACTTGGAGAGGGACAACTATACACCCCCCTCCGACGACGAGGTAAGCCTCGGCAACGACGAATTCGGCGTACCTGAAGACCCAGTGGAACAAGTTCTCTTCAAGCGACGGCTCATGGCCACGGCAAGGAGCCTGCAAAGGAAGCAAGAGTAGCTTAAAGCTGACCAAGACGTGCTAGTGGATAGGTGGAAAAAGGTACTGGCCACCGAAAAGTACGAACTCGACAACCCCAACAAAGGGCATACATGGCACAACTGGCTACCTCAACACAAGCAGGAAACCCAAGGCACATACCCCGACGTCCACACATCATAACGGTCCAAGACAGCAAGAAGGATACACGAAGAGACACCCTCAAGCCTCGGCGCAATGGTCACAAACGTCAAGTCAAGGAAGCTGGTGCCAGGTCCAGCAAACCCCAGTCCGGTCAACGGATAAAGAGCAGCTCAAGCCTATTCGGCCTGAGCCACACACTCGATCAACCATGTGCAATTCATGGTACTCCTAGAAGGACAGCAAAGCATACCAATAGAGAATGCCAGATCCTCAAAACAAGGCGGCTGGTCGTGTGCCGGAAACAATGAGGGGAGGCGTCTAGTCAAGAGACCCCCCCTAGAGCAGAAAAGTACAGCCGGTCACCCCCGATCACACCTACCATAACAATTCAATTGCCGTACCCCTAGACCTGCTAGTCCGGGGGCTCCATCACACATAAATCCCCCACAGGTACGAAGCCACAAATGACATCTTCTAAAGGATGCCAGGTGCAAAGGCCAAGTTCATTGGCCCACCACCCTAACGGTTGTCTTTCGAATCACCAAAAAATACCATGCCAAAGAGTAATTCTTTGGCACCTTCCCCTCATACGGTAATTTACCGTATGTTAACGGGACGAACCACGTTGACCAAGACTCCACGTGATAAACCATCAGGCCAACACCGTATGGTACAATCACGCCCATGGGCAAGGCCGGACTCTGCACTTAGAGCGGAAACCACACAGTTGCCGGAGTAGCAAGTCGCGCATGCCTATCAAAATTTTGATATGACAGCCAACTATCCGGACACCAACTGAGGAGTCCGCGCTATTTCACGGTATAACGGCTGGGTTCACCAGGGTCCGATCAGGAACCCTTAGACCAACCACAAGAGGACGTTCAGCTGCCTCATAGCATTTGCCTTTACAAACTATCTTTGACGCAGAACAGGATTGGCGGCATGGAATCAGCCCGGACACACAATGGCAGGAACATGCAGGTAGAAGGCAGTTCGGATTCACTCTTGATCCACTCACAACTCCCTCCAGTCCGGCCATCACAGGTTCCACCAAAAACACCTCCTTTCATACATCGTACTCATATGCATAGACATATCATCCTACTACAATGAGTAGATTTAAATAACACTTATCGGCCGGCGTTTATCGCTGATGCCTCTTTGCCAAAAATGGCAGCCACGCTTCGTGTCACGCCCGGTTATGCCAGGGGTTGCACAGTACGGCAATAAAGTCCGACCACCTTTTCGGTTGCTGGGCACCCCGGACTTATAGCACTATATGCATCGGCTCCGAATCATGTCTTGGGTTATTGGTTGGGTTTGCCCGGCTCCCATGTTTTGGTACCTTACATTCTGTTCTATCGGCTAAGGTAGCGCTGGGAGAACAACTGCGATTGTGTCCCGGTTCTGCCAGACGAGCGCCTCAGTAGAGAACGCCGAAAACCGACTGTCATGATGCAGCGAGAGCTGGTCAGCTGTTCGAGAGGTTGTAAAATCCTTAAAGATTTATTCCGCACGACGCCATTATAACTGCAGAGTGCGACGGACCAGTCTTCCGATCAGGCGCCAATAGAGCCCCTAGTTCGGCCTTCCGAACACTAGGGGCTGCGCCGACCATACTCGAATTCCTATGGCTAAGTGAGAGTAATAAAGCCGTATAAGTCCGATTGCATGGTTCGTGGTGAGAAACACATCCTTAAAAGGACCCAACTATGGGATAAAGAGCGTTCAGATATACCCCGAACACCCCCATATTCTTTTCTGCGTGGGGACAGAAGCCGACGACTGGCCAACTCTCAGGATGTACATACAATAAACAGCCGCACAGGACAAACATATGTTCAAACAAAACATGCAATATATGATAAAAATGCCATTATCCCATATTACAAAAAGCGGCACGAATTCCCTCAGGGAAATATAATGTCTTTGGCATACTTATCCGCCGCAAGGCAGGCCCCTTTCAGTACACCTTCATAGTACAACTCGGGCTTGCGGTGCTCCTTACCCTTCGGCGGCCCCTCAATCATCAGCTTCTCCACGTCAAGCTTCCCCCAATGCACTTTTGCATGGGCAAATGCCATGCGCGTGCCTTCTATACAGACTGATCGCTTGAAAGCATCAAGCCGAGGACAGGCGCCCACAATCCGCTTGACGAGTCCGAAGTAACTGCTTGGAATTGGCTCCGCAGGCCACAGCCGGACAACTAGTCCTTCATGGCTAGTTCGGCCGCCTGGTGCAGTTCGACCAACTGTTTCAGCTGATCGATAAAAGGCACCGGATAGTTCGACGCCACATACTGCGACCAGAAATCCCTCTCCGCAGACTTCCTCTCCTCGGTTCGGTAGAATTGGGCGGCATCTGATATGCTGCGAGGAAGATCCACAAAAGCCCCTGGAAAAATAAGAATTCAGCTTGCCGCTTAGGATTCTTCCCATTATCATGTACAAAGGGCTAAGAATACAGAAGGCCTTACCAGCCGCAACTTTCCGGGCCTCCTGAATGTCCAGCGCAGCACCTCGGGCTTCTTCCCGAGCACCTTCCAGAGCCTCGAGAGCTTGGGCGAGTTCGGATTCTTTCCCTATTAGACTCTGCTCCAAGCCCTCGCTTTTCTTCACAGCTTCCTGGAGCTCTCGCTCAGCTGCGATGACCCTGACCTCGTGTTTTTCACGAAGCGCATGTTCGGCGGCAGCCTTCTCGTTGGCATTAGACACAACCTTCTTTAGTGCCTCGTATTCGGCACTCGCTCCTAGAGCAAACAATACAAACAATTTTCACTAAGCACAACTATTCATTCGTGCCAACTTCAAGACAAATGTTTTCAACATACCTTGCTTGTCTTCCAATTGCTTCTTCACACGGCCAAGTTTTTCCTTGGCCCGTGCAAGGCTCTGCTGCAGTTCGGACACTTCCACATTATAAGCGGCCGTCCTCTCTACAGACGCCTGTTTT
Source organism: Triticum dicoccoides (assembly GCF_002162155.2). NCBI lineage: Eukaryota > Viridiplantae > Streptophyta > Magnoliopsida > Poales > Poaceae > Triticum > Triticum dicoccoides. The sequence goes on from NC_041385.1 coordinate 763,280,076, forward strand.
CACACAAAGGGGTATATGTCATTCACATAGGCTCCTGCGAAACTAGAGGATTTGATTCCCTGCCCGGCTCCGTCTCCTCCGCCGGACAATGCATCAGGGGATACTACTCATATTATGACAATTCCTCAAAGGATTCTTAGGAAACATACCTCAAAGGCCTTTATAATGCCAAAGCAGGACTCGTTCAGCCTGCTCTCGGCGGACTGAATCTTCTCAACCACCGCGCCCATGAGGGTCCGATGCTCATCAATGATAGACATGTTCTTCAACGCTGTCGATAGACCGCCGGGCAGCTCTGCTCGAACAGAGGATGCTGGCGGGGTAGGCAGGCCTCCCACCATCCAAGGTGGTTGTTCGCTCGATTCTCGAAACTTAGAGGTCCCGGGCGCTTTATCCGCCCCCGTGTGTCCGGCTCCAGGGATGTGTCCTCCCTGGTTCTTGTCCTGTCGAGATGACACCTCAGTGTCGCGCCTGGACTTTGGGGAAGGGGCCTGTAGAGGCGTCTCGCTCGCCAAGGCGTCTGAGCCCAGCGAATCCTCTAATGAGGACTGTCCGGCGCGAGACCTCGCCGGGCTGTGCAAAATATGGCAACGGTTAAAGCTACTATATCCAAAAACAATCCCGGACGCATATGCATGTGCGGATTCTGTATACTTACGACTTTTCCAAGGGCTGGGCCCTGGGATCCCACTCCGGGCTGCTGTCGGCAGCCGTAGTGGATGTCTCTGGGAGGGAACCTTTCCCCCTCTTGGGCGATTCGGCCTCCAGGGACGGGGAAGCTGCACGCTTCCTCCCACCTTCATAGTGAGGCTCGCCCTCCTCTGCTTCCTCCTCTTCGCCTTCTGAAGAAGGAGCGTCCCTTGAGTCTTCGAATTTTGCGTCCGAAGCCTTGCAGCGACGGAGGCCACTCCGGGTCTTCTTGACCTTCTTGGAGGCCTCCTTCTTTGGCACCTCATAAGGCGCGGGGACTAGCATCTTCGATAGAAGAGGTCCGGCCGGTTCCTCCGGCAGCGGGGCCGGACAATGTATTCGCTCCACCTTCTTTATCCATCCCTGAGGTCATAATGAAACACGATTAAGATGTCTCCCTCATGACGTGCCAGCTGAAGCATGAATGGACAGAGCATGGATGTAACTTACTGAGCTTGCAGAATGGGATAATTGATACCCGCGGTCCTCGGCGGGGCCCGGCCACGATTTGCCGGACTTGAAGAGCACCTTCCAGATATCCTTGTTGGAGGAATCATAAAGCTCCTGAAGGGTTTGGTGCTCAGTTGGGTCGAACTCTAACAGAGTGCAAGCTCGGCGCTGACAGGGGAGGACCAGGTGAACTAGCATCACCTGGACTACGTCGACGAGCTTGACGTCCCTGTCAACCACACTCTGAACGCGCGTCTGGAGCAGTGATAGCTCATCGGACAAGGACCAGTTCGGGCCCTTCTTGGGCCAGGACGTGAGCCGCAGTGGAGCTCCGGATCTGAACTCTGGGGCTGCCGCCCACTTTTTGCCGTGTGGTTCGGTGATATAAAACCACTGCTGCTGCCACTCCTTAACGGAGTCATTGAAAGCGCCTTTCGGCCAAGCGGCCTTGGGCATCTTGCTTACCATGGCGCCGCCGCACTTGGCGTGTTCGCCACTCACCACCTTGGGTTTCACATTGAAAATCTTCAGCCACAGGCCGAAGTGAGGTGGGATCCGGAGAAAAGCCTCGCACACGACGATGAACGTCGAGATATTGAGGAAGGAGTTGGGGGAAAGATCATGAAAATCTATCCCGTAGTAATACATGACTCCGCGAACAAATGGGTGAAGGGGAAACCCGAGCCCGCGGACAAAATGGGGAAGGAACACGACTCTCTCGTAAGGTTCCGGAGTGGGGACGACCTGTCCCGCCGGTGGGAGATGGTGGCCGATCTTTTGGGCCAGATACCCGGCTCCCCGGAGCTTCTTGATGTCTTTCTCCTGGACGGTCGAGGCCATCCATCTGCGTCCTGCTCCGGATCCGGACATCTTTGGAAAACCTCTCTTTGATGGAGAAGAAGTGTGCTTGGGCCTTAGGGCTCGAACAGAGGGGGATGGGCTAACGGAAGGAGAAGGCGTGGGTAAAGAGAAAGAGACCTAACCTCTTTATAGGGACGGTAATTGCTTTTTGCGCCTCCCCACTTGCCTGGTGGAACCCGTCTGCCTCCCACTCGCCGTGATTAGATTACCCATACCCATGTTGATGAGAATCCCGTGATAAGGGGACACGATCTCTGCTTTGACAAGACGTGTCAAAGAAACCGCCTCGCAATATGCACTGTGGCTGGTTGTGGAAGACGGTTCGAATAATGATCCGACCGTAATAACATGTCACGTCGTCTAAAAAGTTGTCAGCAGATTGCATTTGTGAAATATCATTCTCTCTACGACGGTGTGCGAAGATCATCTTGCAGATCCGGACACGGTCTACGTGTTAGATAACCATTTTGGAGTATTCGGAGAAGGAACCCGCCTTGCAATGCTGAAGATAATACTGCGCGCCGGACTCGTCGTCATTAAAGACTGGTTCAGGGGCTACTGAGAGAGTCCTGGATTAGGGGGTATCCGGACTGCCGGACTGTGTACAACATCCGGACTATTGAAGCGTGAAGATACAAGACTCAAGACTTCGGCCCGTGTCTGGATGGGACTCTCCTTGGCGTGGAAGGCAAGCTTGGCCATCCGGATATTGTGTTTCCTTCCTTGTAACCGACTCCATGTAAACCCTAGCCCTCTCCGGTGTCTATATAAACCGGAGAGGTTGGTCCTTAGAAGGCCGATCAGAATTACAATCATACCATCATAGGCTAGCTCTTAGGGTTCAGCCTCTACGATCTCGTGGTATATCTACTCTTGTACTAGCCATATCTTCAATATTAATCAAGAAGGAAGTAGGGTTTTACCTCCATCGAGAGGGCCCGAACCTGGGTAAACATCTATGTCCCTTGCTTCCTGTTACCATTAGCCTTGACGCACAGATCGGGACCCCCTACCCGAGATCCACCGGTTTTGACACCGACACCCCTACCCGAGATCCACCGGTTTTGACACCGACATTGGTAGTGCAGATCATGCCATTCGAGGACGGGAGGATGGACCCCGCCATGGAAGCCGCACACTTAACGGCTATAGAGCCGAACATAGGTTTCACTTCAATGAGGTCTATGTCATCGGACCCTCGGACTCGTCTCTGGCCATAGGCTCCAAACCACGTGTATCCGCACCCATCGAATCTAACTGGGCGCCGATCATGGAGTTCGGCTCCGCGGATATATTCCAGCACTCTCCCTTGGGTGATGTGCTAAACTCATTAAGATTTGTCTCCTTGTTAGGAAACTCTTGGCCGAACTATGTCCGGCTTGAGTGGGAAGAAGACGACAAAGGAATTCGTTACCCACCCACCACCCACTTAATAGCCACTGTCGACGACTTAACTGACATGCTTGATTTCAACTCCGAAGACATCTATTGTATGGACAACGATGCCGGAGAAGAACAGGAACCACCGCCCATAGGGTGCTGGACAGTCACCTCATCATATGACATATATATGGTGGACACACCCAAAGAAAACAATGGCGACAATCAAAAGGATGCAACAGAGGATAATCCTCTTGAGAAGCAACCAAAGCGCCGACGTCAGCGGCGCCGCTCTAAACCCCGCCATAGCAAAAACAGTGATACCGGAACCAGAGACAATAGCACTTCGGACGACGCCAAAGATGAAAACAATCCCACCCAGCCAAGCTTCGAACAGGTCGGACGGAGGACGGGCAAGCTAGCCCTGATGAACAGGCAATGGATGAAGACTTAGAGGATGAAAATTACATGCCCCTCTCCGAAGACGAGGTGAGCCTCGGTGATGAGGAATTTATCATGCCTGAGGATCCCGTCGAGCAGGAGCGCTTCAAGCGCTGGCTTATAGCCACTGCAAAGAGCGTGAAGAAAAAATAGCAGCAGCTTCAAGCTGATCAAGATCTGCTCACTCACAGATGGACTGAGGTCCTGGCGGCCGAAGAATACAGACTCGAGCGCCCAACCAAAAGATACCTGAGGTGTAGGTTGTTACCTCAATTCGAGGACGAGGCACTAGAGCCTATACTACCAGCGCAGGATGCGGCTGACCGACCACCTCGTGGCCGAGACAAAGCGGCATATAAGTCCGAACACCAGCCCGCACCCCTTCGCCGAACAAATAAAAACACGAAGGCCCGGGGCTACTATAGGATCGAAAGTATGTCTAGAGGGGGGGGGGGGTGATTAGACTACTTGACCAAATAAAAACTTATCCTTTTCCCAATTTAGTCTTTGGCAGATTTTAACTAAGTTAGCACAAGTCAAGCAATCTTAATACAATTCAAGCAAGCATGCAAAGAGTATATGAGCAGCGGAAAGTAAGGCATGCAACTTGCAAGAATGTAAAGGGAAGGGTTTGGAGAATTCAAACGCAATTGGAGACACGGATGTTTTTGTCGTGGTTCCGATAGGTGGTGCTATCGTTCATCCACATTGATGGAGATTTCAACCCACGAAGGGTAACGGTTGCGCGAGTCCATGGAGGGCTCCACCCACGAAGGGTCCACGAAGAAGCAACCTTGTCTATCCCACCATGGCCGTCGCCCACGAAGGACTTGCCTCACTAGCGGTAGATCTTCACAAAGTAGGCGATCTCCTTGCCCTTACAAACTCCTTGGTTCAACTCCACAATCTTGTCGGAGGCTCCCAAGTGACACCTAGCCAATCTAGGAGACACCACTCTCCAAGAAGTAACAAATGGTGTGTTGATGATGGACTCCTTGCTCTTGTGCTTCAAATGATAGTCTCCTCAACACTCAACTCTCTCTCACAGGATTTGGATTTGGTGGAAAGAAGATTTGAGTGGAAAGCAACTTGGGGAAGGCTAGAGATCAAGATTCATATGGTAGGAATGGAATATCTTGGCCTCAACACAAGTGTAGGTGGTTCTCTCTCAGAAAATGTATGCTGGAAGTGTAGGCACGTTCTGATGGCTCTCTCCACGAATGAAGAGGAGGTGGAGGGGTATATATAGCCTCCACACAAAATCTAACCATTACACACAACTTACCAAACTCGATGGGACCGAATTGAGAAACTCGGTTGGACCGATTCAGCAAATGTAGTGACCGTTAGGATTTTCAGTGGGACCGACATGCAACTCGGTAGGACTGATATGATTAGGGTTAGGGCATAACGTAATCTTGGTGAGACCGATTACACAAACTCGGTGGGACCGATTTTGGTAATAAGCTAACCAGAGAGTAGGTCAGGTAAACTCGGTGGGACCGGTTCGCTCATTTCGGTGAGACCAAAATGTAACAAAAAGGAAACAGAGAGTTTACATTGCAATCTCGGTGGGACCGATCGCTCATCTCAATGGTTCCGAAACGTTACGAAGGGAAACAGAGAGATTACAATCCCATCTCGGTGAGACCGAGGTCCCTATCGGTGAGACCGATTTGCCTAGGGTTTGTGGCAGTGGCTATGACATCTGAACTCGGTGGCGCCGGATAGAAAGAATCGGTGAGGCCGAGTTTGACATTTGGTTTAGGTCATATGTGGATGTGAGAAAGTAGTTGAGGGCTTTGGAGCATATCACTAAGCACTTTGAGCAAGTAAGCCATTAAGCAACACCTCATCCCTCCTTGATAGTATTGGCTTTTCCTATAGACTCAATGTGATCTTGGATCACTAAAATATAAAATGTAGAGTCTTGAGCTTTGAGCTTGAGCCAATCCTTTTGTCCTTAGCATTTTGAGGGATCCACTTTTCTCATCCATCCCATGCCAATCATTGAGCTTTCCTGAAATATTTATCTTGAAATAGCATTAGCTCAATGAGCTATATGTTGTTAGGAATTACCAAAACCACCTAGGGATAGTTGCACTTTCAATCTCCCCCTTTTTGGTAATTGATGACAACATATAGATCAAAGCTTCGACAAATGATAATAAGAGTGAAAAACATTGTCGCTTTGAGAAGTATGTGATAAGCAAGAGCTCCCCCTAAATTTGTGCATAGTTTAAGATTTGCTTTGGACTGCAAATGCACAAAGAGTTAGGCTCATGGGTTACTCTTCCATGTCACATACATCTTGGTGGAGTGCTCAAAATGATAATAGTTAAATACATGCACTCATCACCAAGCAAAGTGAATGATCATATAGGGATAAAAGGATAATGTCACCCAACAAGCATTAAGGTAGCATATGATCAAACACATGATCATCCAAGTATCTCACAAATGCATAAAGTATCTCAAACAAGAAAATAAAGTTCAACCACCAAAACAAGAGAGTATAAAAAGCAACGCTCTCTCTCGAAGCCTATGATCTATACATTTTTATCCCCCTTTGGCAACAAGTTACCAAAAAGTTCATAGAAAATGAATAGCACTGAATCGTCTCTCAGGCTTGATCTTCAGGTGGTGGTGTAGAGACGGCTCCTTGAACGAAGACTTCAGTAGATGTAGATGGAGCTGGAGGAGTAGGTGCTGGAGCTGGTTGCACAGAAGCTGTAGCTGGTGCACATGAAGTGGCTCTGGTGTCTGTAACATGCACTGCAGCTGATCTCTGGCTCCTAGGCACTCTGGCAAAAGAATCAGTAGTAGTCTTGCCCTTCCTCTCCTGCATGTCATCCTGAAGTTGCTCAACAACTGACTGTATCTCAGTTACCTTGACATCCAAGTCATAGAACTTTTGCTCCATGATTCTCTCCAGGCTCTCCTAGTTTTGAGTCAGGGTGGCCAGTCCCTTCTCAATCCTCAGAGTAGAGGCAATCAAGTAGCCAAGGTGATCCTGCTTGCTCTTCAAGTAGTACTGAGATGCCTCATCAATGGTTGGCATCTTGGTAGCCTTTTCAGTTCTAGCCTTCTCCCTCTTTGCTTGTGCTTGCACAGAAGATGGTTCATCTTCATCCATGACCACTGTGTTGTCCTCAAAATCTGGATATATAGGCATGTGATCCTTGTCCAAGAGGTATGTGCCTGTGCCCATCTTGGAGTTGATGAGCTCCTGGATCTGTGGGGCATATCCACAACTTCTCTTCTGATCTGCAGCAGTCCTCTTGATAGTTTCCACTATGAGGCTCATCACCTTGAACTTTTGAGGCACATCAAATATGTGAAGTAGGTTGATGGCATGGCCTCTGATCATCTTGTGATCTCTAGATTTAGGCAAAAGAGTGTGCCTGAGGATCCAGTTGATTGTTGGCAATCCTGACAGAAGGTAATGTACTGATCCAAACTTGTGTGTCTCAATAGCAGCCTCTGGGATCTCTCTGTACATGTGTGCCATGGAGTTATGATCCTTCTTCTTGGCGTAGACATCCAAGTCATCCTCATTTTCCTTAGGTGCATTGATCAACTTTAACCATTCTTCAACTGATGATTGGTACCTTGTACCTTCAGACATCCAGATGATCCTTCCATATGGGTAGAAGTGAGCTATGGAGTAGAACTGCATAATAAGCTCATCGTTCCACTTTGTGAGCTTCTGCCCTACAAAGTCATCTACTGCGCAATCATGGAAACTGTCATAGACGCCTGGATAATGCTCTTCATTGGCCCTGATGTATTTCCAGTCCACCCATCTCATGTCACAAACAATTGGCTTCTTCTCAAGCAGCACTGTCTCATAGAAGTCCTGTTGTTCCTTTGTATGGAACCTGTAGTCCACATTAGTTCTCCTCCTGACTGCATAGGGATCAGTCATCTTCCACTGCCTGAGACCTGCATCCTTCCTCAGCTTCATATCCTCAGCTACAAGATGAACATCATTGTGATTTGGAATTTTGGGCTTCAGCTTTCTCAAGACATGTTCCTCATCATCTTCTTCTTCAACAACAGCTTCAGGCACTCGGGCCTTGTTCTTCTCTGCAGCAGGAATGCTCCTGGTGTTCCTCTTGGGTGCAGATTTGGGCTTTGGAGCCGCTGCTTTGGGAGCTTCTTTGGGCTTTGATGAAGCGCGCCCTGACCTGATGGCATCACCCATAAGCTTTTGAGATTTGGGTGCTGGTGCAACAATCTCTTCCTCTTCTTCCTCTTCCATCATGGAAGGCTTTCCAACAACCCTGGCCATGGTCTTCTTCACCCTTTCCTTCCTCTTCTTCCCTTCTGCAGCCTCTTTGGGTTCAGATTCCAAAGGTACTTGAGTAGAGGGTCTGGCCTTAGACATGGCGATTCTTTTGGCATGTGCTTTGGTCCTCATACCAGGCTTGGTGGCAGCAGCTGTGCCATACTCTTTCTTGAGCACCTTCTTCTTGGAAGTGGCCTCATCCTCAACAGCCACATAGTCTTTGATAACCCACAAGTATAGGGGATCGCAACAGTTTTCGAGGGTAGAGTATTCAACCCAAATTTATTGATTCGACACAAGGGGAGCCAAAGAATATTCTTGAGTATTAGCAGCTGAGTTGTCAATTCAACCACACCTGGAAACTTAGTATCTGCAGCAAAGTGTTTAGTAGCAAAGTAATATGATAGTGGTGGTAACGGTAACAAAAGTAAAGACAGCAAAAGTAATGTTTTTGGTATTTTGTAGTGGTGGTAGCAGTAGCAATGGAAAAGTAAATAAGCGAGAACCAGTATATGGAAAGCTCGTAGGCACCGGATTAGTGATGGATAATTATGCCGGATGTGGCTCGTCATGTAACAGTCAAAACATAGGGTGACACAGAACTAGCTCCAATTCATCAATGTAATGTAGGCATGTATTCAGAATATAGTCATACATGCTTATGGAAAAGAACTTGCATGACATCTTTTGTCCTACCCTCCCGTGGCAGCGGGGTCCTATTGGAAACTATGGGATATTAAGGCCTCCTTTTAATAGAGAACCAGAACAAAGCATTAACACATAGTGAATACATGAACTCCTCAAAGTATGGTCATCACCGGGAGTGGTCCCGATTATTGTCACTTCGGGGTTGCCGGATCATAACACATAGTAGGTGACTATAGACTTTCAAGATAGGATCAAGAACACACATATATTCATGAAAACATAATAGGTTTAGATCTAAAATCATGGCACTCGGGCCCTAGTGACAAGCATTAAGCACAGCAAAGTCATAGCAACATCAATCTTAGAACATAGTGGATACTAGGGATCAAACCCTAACAAAACTAACTCGATTACATGATAAATCTCATCCAACCCATCACCGTCCAGCAAGCCTACGATGGAATTACTCACGCACCGCGGTGAGCATCATGAAATTGGTGATGGAGGATGGTTGATGATGACGACGGCGACGAATCCCCCTCTCCGGAGCCCCGAACGGCCTCCAGATCAGCCCTCCCGAGAGAGATTAGGGCTTGGCGGCGGCTCCGTATCATAAAACACGATGATTTCTTCTCTCTGATTTTTTTCTCCCCGAAAGCCAATATATAGAGTTGGAGTTGGCGTCGAAGGGTGTCCAAGGGGCCCACGAGGTAGGGGGGCGCGCCCAGGAGGGGGGCGCGCCCCCACCCTCGTGAACAGGGTGTGGGCCCCCTGGCCTTCATCTTTGGCGAGGATTTTTTATTATTTATTCTAAGATATTCCGTGGAGTTTCAGGTCATTCCGAGAACTTTTGTTTTCTGCACATAAAACAACATCATGGCAATTCTGCTGAAAACAAGGTCAGTTCGGGTTAGTTCCATTCAAATCATACAAGTTAGAGTCCAAAACAAGGGCAAAAGTGTTTCGAAAAGTAGATACGACGGAGACGTATCAACTCCCCCGAGCTTAAACCCTTGCTTGTCCTCAAGCAATTCAGTTGACAAACTGAAAGAGAAAAAGAAAAACTTTTACAAACTCTGTTTGCTCTTGTTGTTTTAACTATGTCAAGCCAGCATTCATGTTTTCAGCAAAGGTCATAACTAACCACATATGCAATAAGTCCTAGGTCTCATGTTTACTCATATCAATAACATAATCAGCTAGCAAGCCATAATAATAAATCTCGGATAACACCACTTTCTCAAAGTAATCATAATATGATATAACAAGATGGTATCTCGCTAGCCCTTTCTGAGACCGCAAAACATAAATGTAGAGCACCTTCAAACATCAAGGACTGACTAGACATTGTAATTCATGGTAAAAGATATCCAATCATAGTCATACACGATATAAATTAACAATAATGAATGCAAATGATAGCTGTGCTCTCCAGCTAGTGCTTTTAATAAGAGGATGATGACTCAACTTAAAAGTAAATAGATAGGCCCTTCGTAGAGGGAAGCAGGGATTTATAGAGGAGCCAGAGCTCGGTTTTGAAATAGAGATAAATTATATTTTGAGCGGCATACTTTCATTGTTAACATAACAACTAAGAGATGACGATATCTTCCATGCTAAGCAAATTATAGGCAGTTCCCAAACAGAATGGTATAGTTTATACTCCCCCTCCTCCACAAGCATCAATCCATGGCTTGCTGGAATCAACGAGTGCCTCCAACATTCAACGGGTCCCAGGGGGAGTTTTGTTTGCAATTATTTTGATTTAGTTTGCATAAAGCATGGGACTGGGCATCCCGGTGACCAACCATTTTCTCGTGAGTGAGGAGCGTAGTCCACTCCTCTTGAGAATAACCCGCCTAACACGGAAGATAAGGGCAGCCCTAGTTGATATATGAGCTATTCGAGCATGCAAAGTAGGATGTTTATTTGAAGGTTTAGAGTTTGGCACATACAAATTTACTTGGAACGGCAGGTAGATACCATATATAGGAAGGTATGGTGGACTCATATGGAATAACTTTGGGGTTTAAGGGATTGGATGCACAAGCAGTATTCCCACTTAGTACAAGTGAAGGCTAGCAAAAGACTGGGAAGCGACCGACTAGAGAGCGACAACAGTCATGAACATGCATTAAAATTAATAAACATTGAATACAAGCATGAGTAGGATATAATCCACCATGAACATAAATATCGTGAAGGCTATGTTGATTTGTTTCAACTACATGCGTGAACATGTGCCAACTCAAGTCACTTAAATCATTCAAAGGAGGATACCACCCCATCATACCACATCACAACCATTTTAATAGCATGTTGGCACGCAAGGTAAACCATTATAACTCATAGCTAATCAAGCATGGCACAAGCAACTATGATCTCTAATTGTCATTGCAAACATGTTTATTCATAATAAGCTGAATCAAGAACGATGAACTCATCATATTTACAAAAACAAAAGAGGTCAAGTTCATACCAGCTTTTCCCATCTAAGTCAGTCCATCATATATGTCATCATAATTGCCTTTCACTTGCACGACCGAATGATGTAAATAATAATAAGAGTGCACGTGCATTGGACTAAGCTGGAATCTGCGAGCATTCAATAAATAGGAGAAGACAAGGCAATATGGGCTCTTGGTTAAATCAACAATGATGCATATAAGAGCCACTTCAACAATTTAATCATGGTCTTCTCCTACTGACTCCCAAAGAAAAGAAAGGAAATTAAAAACTATTTACACGGGAAAGCTCCCAACAAGCAAAAGAAGAACGAGATATATTTTTGGGTTTTCTTTTTAATTATTACAATGAAGAAATAAACTACTACTAATTTTTTTGGTTTTTTTCTTAAGGTTTATTAAACACACAAGAAGAAAGTAGGAAAAAGGAAATAAACTAGGATGGATATTACAGCGAAAGAGTATGAGCACCGACATCTAGCAATGAGTGTGTGTGAACATAAATGTAATGTCGGTGAGAAATACGTATTCCCCCAAGCTTAAGCTTTTGGCTTAAGTTGGTCTATTGCCAGGGATAGCCTGGCGGATACCCGTAGGTGTAGCTGGGGTCATACTGCGATGCAGCGGCTATCGCCTCCTGAGCTGCAGCGTGGCGTCAAGCCGCCTCCGCTCTCCTCTGGTACTCATCTGCCTCCTCTCCGGTAATAATATATCTTCCTTTTGTCTGAGAATCAAAGAAGGCAGGAGCAGGAAGAGTAATATGGACAACATGCCATTTGTTAAAGATTAGTCGATACTGGAGAGGTGCTTCAGTCCTCTCAACAAACTGGTGGGAAACCATAGGATCAAAATCTAAATAAGTAGGGGGTAACTCCATATCACCCTCACGAATGTCTATCTCAAGAAAATTAGCTAAGCGGGTTGCATAAATTCCTCCAAAGAAATCCCCGTTATGTCTATTATGATGCAACCTATGAGCTACAATGGCTCCCATATGATAAGATTGGTCTCCTAATACAACACTTCTGAGAATGCTGAGATAAGGGGCACACATGTGACATGCTTCATCCTTAGCATTTATGCATCTACCTATGAAGAGAGCAAAATAATGTATAGCAGGAAAGTGAATGCTCCCTATAGTGGCTTGTGTTATATCTCTAGATTCCCCCACAGTTATTCTAGCAAGAAAGTCTCTAAATTTAGATTTAGGGGGATCCCTGACACTACCCCAAGATGGAAGTTTGTAAGCAAAAGTGAAATCCTCTAAGTCCATGGTATAAGATTTGTCATAAAGGTCAAACATGACTGAAGGAGAATTACGCGAAGATGAAAACTCAAACCTCCTCACAAATGAACTTGTGAGATCATGATAGTGGGGGCATTTCTCAGCCTCAAAGTCCTCAAGACCGGCATTACGCAAATATGCGTCAAATTCTTCTTTGATTCCCGCTTGATCCATAAAATTTTCCGAAGGCCATTCACAGGGCCTCACAAGAGCGTCTCTAGGTGGTTCCTCTTCAGCATCACGCATTGCAAGCCTGGGACCTTGCTTCCTTGAAGAACCACCTTGGAACATCTTCCTAAACATATTGTTTTCTCTGAAAAATTTCTGAAATATTTAGTAACTTCAGACAAAAGTGAACCAACTTTAATAAAATTGATAGCAACTACTCCTACAAGTGCCTAGAGCCTATATCAAGCACTAGAACTACTTGGAACCATATAAATTTGACATGCAAGCTCAAGAACATGGTCACCTATGCAGCACAAATTTGCAATGAATAAAGCACTAGAACAAAAACTAATTGGACCAATGGAGGAGTCACATACCAAGGAACAATCTCCCCAAGCAGTTTTGCGAGAGGTGCTTTGAGCAAGGAGATCAAAAATCACATCAAAAGTGGCTGGAACTCGTGCTTGAGTTGGTTTTTCGAGTTTGTATGAGGCAGAGGAAGAAGATGGGTGCAGGGATAAGTGGAGGAGGGCACGGTGGGCCCACGAGGCAGGGGAGCGCGCCCAGGGGGGAGGGCGCACCCTCCACCATCGTGGCCAGGTGGCAGCTCCCCCCGTGGTAATTTTTGCACTAAAAATCCTCAAATATTCCCGAAAAAATCATATTAAATTGGCATGGCATTCTGAGGACTTTTATTTTCGAGGTATTTTTATATTGCACGGATAAGTTAGGAGACAGACAGAAAAATACTATTTTACTTTATTTCTACTAACTAACAGAAAATATAAAGACGGTACAGAAGGTTGTGCTTCTAGTTTCATCCATCTCATGCTCATCAAAAGGAATCCACTAACAAGGTTGATCAGGTCTTGTTAACAAACTCATTCCGACTGACATGGAACCGGAGAAATTTCGAATAACACTATGTTACCTCAACGGGGATATGAACATCCCCAATAATAAGAATATCATATTTCTTCTTGACAGTAGGTAGAGGAAATTCAAAACCTCCAAATATAATCGATGGAATTTTTCCAATAGAGTTGATACTATAAACTTGAGGTTGTTTCCTCAGAAAGTGTACCATGTGCTCATTACCATTAACATGAAAAGTGATATTGCCTTTGTTGCAATCAATAACAGCCCCTGCAGTATTAAGGAAAGGTCTTCCAAGAATAATAGACATACTATCATCCTCGGGAATATCAAGAATAGCAAAGTCCGTTAAAATAGTAACGTTTGCAACTACAACAGGCACATCCTCACAGATACCGACATGTATAGCAGTCGATTTATCAGCCATTTGCAAGGATATTTCAGTAGGTGTCAACTTATTCAAGTCAAGTCTACGATATAAAGAGAGAGGCATAACACTAACACCGGCTCCAAGATCACATAAAGCAGTTTTAACATAATTTCTCTTAATGGAGCATGGTATAGTAGGTACTCCTGGATCTCCAAGTTTCTTTGGTATTCCACCCTTAAAAGTATAATTAGCGAGCATGGTGGAAATTTCAGCTTTCGGTATCTTTCTTTTATTTGTAACAATATCTTTCATATACTTAGCATAAGGATTTGTTTTGAGCACATCAGTTAATCACATACGCAAAAAGATAGGTCTAATCATTTTAGCAAAGCGCTCAAAATCCTCATCATCCTTTTTCTTGGATGGTTTCATAGGAAAAGTCATGGGTTTCTGAACCCATGGTTCCCTTTCTTTACAATGTTTCCTAGCAACGAAGTCTCTTTTATCATAACGCTGATTCTTTGATTGTGGGTTATCAAGATCAACAGCAGGTTCAACTTCTACATGATTATCATTACTAGGTTGAGCATCATCATGAACATCATCATTAACATTATCACTAGGTTCATGTTCATTACCAGATTGTGTTTCAGCAACAGACATAGAGATATCATTTGGATCCTCAGGTGGTTCAGCAATAGGTTCACTAGAAGTTTGCAAAGTCCTATCATTTTTCTTTTTCTTCTTTTTAGAGGAACTAGGTACATCAATATTATTTCTCTGAGAATCTTGCTCGATTCTCTTAGGGTGGCCTTCAGGATACAAAGGTTCCTGAGTCATTCTACCAGTTCTAGTAGCCACTCTAACAACATAATCATTTTTCTTACTATTCATTTCATCAAGCACTTCTTTCTGAGCTTTAAGTACTTGTTCTACTTGAGTGGTAACCATAGAAGCATCTTTGCCAACAAGTTTAAGTTCACCTCTAATATTAGCCATATAATCACCCAAGTGTTTAATCATATCGGAATCATATTTCAACTGTCTATCAAAATAGGCATTAAAACTATCTTGTTTGACAATAAAATTATCAAACTCATCCAAGCATTGTCTAGTAGACTTATAGTGAGTAATATCACCTTCATCAAATCTATAGAGAGAATATACCTTTACTACCTATGTCGGGATATCGGGATCAGGAGATTCTTCAGGGAATAGAGAATTGAGATCATATACTTCTTCAATAGGCGGTAGATTAAGACTATGTATTTCTTCAATTGGAGGTAAATTCTTAACATCTTCAGCTTTAATACCTTTTCTTTCATAGTTTTCTTTGCCTCTTGCATATCTTCAGGACTGAGAAATAGAACACCTCTCTTCTTCGGAGTTGGTTTGGGAATAAGCTCAGTAATTGGCTCAGGAGGTGCCCAATTATTTTCATTTGTCAACATATTATTCAATAGAATTTCAGCTCCATCCGGTGTTCTTTCCCTGAAAAGAGAACCAGCACAACTATCCAGGTAATCTCTAGAAGCATCGGTTAGTCCATTAAAAAGATATCAAGTATTTCAGGTTTCTTAAGAGGATGATCAGGTAGAGCATTAAGTAACTTGAGAAGCCTCCCCCAAGCTTGTTGGGAGACTCTCTTCTTCGATTTGCACGAAGTTGTATATTTCCCTCAAAGCAGCTTGTTTCTTATGAGCAGGGACATATTTAGCAGAGAAGTAATAAATCATATCATGGGGACTATGCACAAAACCAGGATCAAGAGAATTAAACCATATCTTAGCATCACCCTTTAATGAAAACGGAAATATTTTGAGTATATAAAGGTAGCGCAATCTCTCATCATTAGTAAACAGGGCAGCTATATCATTTAACTTAGTAAGATGTGCCACAATAGTTTCAGATTCGACCAAAGTAATTTTATCTGGATCAACAAAAAATTCATAATCCTTATCGGGAACACAAATAGGTGAAGTAGCAAAAGCAGGGTCAGGTTTCATTCTGTCTCTAAGAGATTCTTTACTCCATTTAACTAGCAACCTCTTAAGTTCATATCTATCTTTACAAGCAAAAATAGCTGCAGAAGATTCCATATCAAAAAGATAACCCTCAGGAATATCAGGCATATCTTCATCATTACTCTCATCAACATTATCAGTTTCAATAATTTCTCTCTCTCTAGACATAGAAATTTGTTCATCAAGAAATTCACCAAGGGGCACAATAGTATCAAGCATAGAAGTAGTTTCATCATAAGTATCATGCATAGCAGAAGTGGCATCATCAATAACATGCGACATATCGGAACGAATAGCAGAAGCAGGTTTAGGTGTCACTAGCTTACTCATAACATAAGGTGAATCAAGTGCAGAGCTAGATGGCAGTTCCTTACCTCCCCTCGTAGTTGAGGGATAAATTTTTGTCTTAGCGTCTTTCAAGTTCTTCATAGTGTCCAGCAGATATAAATCCCAAGTGACTCAAAGAATAGAGATATGCTCCCCGGCAACGCCGCCAGAAAAAGGTCTTGATAACTCACAAGTATAGGGGATCGCAACAGTTTTCGAGGGTAGAGTATTCAACCCAAATTTATTGATTCGACACAAGGGGAGCCAAAGAATATTCTTGAGTATTAGCAGCTGAGTTGTCAATACAACCACACCTGGAAACTTAGTATCTGCAGAAAAGTGTTTAGTAGCAAAGTAATATGATAGTGGTGGCAACGGTAACAAAAGTAAAGACAACAAAAGTAATGTTTTTGGTATTTTGTAGTGATGGTAGCAGTAGCAACGAAAAAGTAAATAAGCGAGAACCAGTATATGGAAAGCTCGTAGGCACCGGATTAGTGATGGACAATTATGCTGGATGCGGTCCCTCATGTAACAGTCAAAACATAGGGTGACACAGAACTAGCTCCAATTCATCAATGTAATGTAGGCATGTATTCCGAATATAGTCATACGTGCTTATGGAAAAGAACATGCATGACATCTTTTGTCCTACCCTCCCGTGGCAGCGGGGTCCTATTGGAAACTAAGGGATATTAAGGCCTCCTTTTAATAGAGAACCGAAACAAAGCATTAACACATAGTGAATACATGAACTCCTCAAACTATGGTCATCACCGGGAGTGGTCCCAATTATTGTCACTTCGGGGTTGCCGGATCATAACACACAGTAGGTGACTATAGACTTGCAAGAGAGGATCAAGAACACACATATATTCATGAAAACATAATAGGTTCAGATCTGAAATCATGGCACTCGGGCCCTAGTGACAAGCATTAAGCATAGCAAAGTCATAGCAACATCAATCTCAGAATATAGTGGATACTAGGGATCAAACCCTAACAAAACTAACTCGATTACATGATAAATCTCATCCAACCCTTCACCGTCCAGCAAGCCTACGATGGAATTACTCACGCACGGCGGTGGGCATCATGAAATTGGTGATGGAGGATGGTTGATGATGACGACAGCGACGAATCCCCCTCTCCGGAGCCCCGAACGGCCTCCAGATCAGCCCTCTCGAGAGAGATTAGGGCTTGGCGGCGGCTCCGTATCGTAAAATATGATGATTTCTTCTCTCTGATTTTTTTCTCCCCAAAAGCGAATATATAGAGTTGGAGTTGGCGTCGGAGGGTGTCCAGGGGGCCCACGAGGTAGGGGGGCGCGCCCAGGAGGGGGGAGGGGCGCCCCCACCCTCGTGAACAGGGTGTGGCCCCCCTGGTCTTCAACTTTGGCGAGGATTTTTTATTATTTATTCTAAGATATTCCGTGGAGTTTCAGGTCATTCCGAGAACTTTTGTTTTCTACACATAAAACAACATCATGGCAATTCTGCTGAAAACAACGTCAGTCCGGGTTAGTTCCATTCAAACCATACAAGTTAGAGTCCAAAACAAGGGCAAAAGTGTTTGGAAAAGTAGATAAGACGGAGACGTATCAGTCTTCATCCTCAGAGTCTGAGGTTATCTTCTTTCTTGCTGTGGTGGTTGCCTTGGGTAAGTTGCTGGGTGTGCTCCTGCTACCATCATCAGAGCTGCTAGAGGGACTAGTGGCCTCACTCACCTTAACCTGCTCCTCTGACTTGTTCTGACTGTCACTCTGATCAGACATATTGCAAACACTGACAGCAAACCCCGTGAATAGATATAGATGAGGTAGAATAGATGAGCATCACAAAATACAGAGGTTTTTGCAAAAGAATGAGTCGAAAACTTAGTTTTAGTTTCCACAGAAAGCATTTCGGATGTACCGATTTGTAAACTCGGTGATACCAAAGCAGCTTTTGGAACCTAAACTAGTGACTCGGTCAGACCGAGTCACAGTTCGGTGGCACCGAGACTGCTAGGGTTTCACAAAGTCGTGAACTCGGTCACACCGATTTGCAATTCTTGGTCAGACCGAGAATCACATGTGCAATGGCCTTAGCCGAATTGGTGGTACCGAGTTCTACAACTCGGTTGGTCCGAGATGTTTTCGGCGGAAACCTAACCCTAAATTTTCAATTCATCTCTAATCTACAGAGTGTTTTCGGTGGATAAGATGATCTAAATCGTGGGAAGATTAATGACAACACAATGTTCTAGAGATTTGGAGTTCGGAGTAGCACAAAGATCAAGTGCATACCCTAGTTTGGCGATGGACTTGCTACGGCGGCAACGACGGAGTCGAATTGTGTTGACGGCGGCGGAGACCAGCGGCGGGAGGCAGTTGGCGACGAGGAGGATGATCCGGAGACCCAGGGGAGGCAGAGCAGGCTGAGCGCGGGCGAAAGAGTTTGGAGAAATTTCCAAAATTTGGCCCGTGGATATATATAGCCTGACCCTGTCGGTGTGACCGAGTGGAATAACTCGGTGGCACCGAGATGCATAACTGCAAGCAGTTACTACAACTCGGTGTGATCGAAAAGTTCAAATCGGTTGCAGCGAGATTGAAAACCTAGATCGACTTAGTGATCTCGGTATGACCGAAATGGGGAAATCGGTCAGACCGAAACGCACAAAGAAGTTTTGGAAGTTTAAGTCTATGACGAATCAGGGACTCCGAGTGCTCCTCACACAGAGTGGTTCGAATCTGACTTGATCAAATTTTGTGATGTAGCATGAATAGAGTTTGAGACAAGAAAAGCATAGATAGCTAGAGAATATTCTTAGGCATTCTTGTCCATCCACTTGGCAAAAGAAAAGAGACCATTCAATCAAAACAACAAATGGATGTCCTCGAATGAGTAAAATATGCAACCAACATGCTCACACAATAAAATGGCAAATGAAATATGTGGAAAAGCATGCACAACCAATTCTAGCATCTATCAAGCAATTGGCGATGACTAGGTCATCTATGCATGAGTATATTGACTTAGGAGTCAAATGAGAACATTTGATCATAGGTCATACTCATCGTTTAAGCTCAAGTGGGGTTACCACTTTTACATAATGCATTGATGTGTTCACACCATTAGAGTTGCTTTGACTCAATTCTTAGAGTAAAGCTCCCCCTAGATGTGAGATTCCCCCTTAAGAGGGATGAACTAACCTTGGGTTTTGTCGATGATGACTTCATGTAGATGTTGAAGATGTGGATGCTCAAAGTTGATGTAGATCATTTGGAGCAATCCTTTGGAGTGAGTTGCAGTTTCAATACCTACACGGGTTAGTCCCACAAGGAACAAACAAGGATATCCATAGACATAGAGTGATGCACACACAAGATGATGTCTATGAAAGCATTAGGTTACCTTGTCCGTTGTCTTACCAACAAGAGGATTTGTGACTCCTTGAACTAGTGTAAGATGTGGAAGTTGATTGCACTTGTTATTGCTAAAATGATATGAGTGAAATATGTTGGCAGAGTCACCCTTAAGAACTCTCTAGTTCTTCTTCTTCGGGATCCACATCATCTTGATGGGAATCCTTGGAGTTGTAGTTGTACTTGATGAAGTAGAACTTGATGTAGTCTTGGGAACCCACTTGACCAAGGCCTTAGGAGCTTCTTCAAATGCATCAATCTCCTCTTGAAGCTTGTTCTTGCCTTTTTGCTTATGGTCTTGTGGTGGAAGATCATCTTGGGCTTGTGTCCCTTTAAAGGAAGTAGGATCATACTTCTCTTGTTGAGGAACAAACTTCGTCTTGGGGTATTGATCTTCTTCCCACTCAACTCCATTGGCATTGAACTTTCGTTCAAAACCAACACCTTGGTTCTTCCGGTGCCTTCCTTGCTTGCATACAATTTCCTCGAATTGCTTACTCCCGGCAAGGCTCTTGTAAACACCTTTCTCTATAATTCCCTTCAATAAGCTATTTTCTTGCTCAAGTGTAACTTGGCTAAGAGAATCATTAGTGGAATTAAGAGAACTACTAGAAGCAACATCATTGGATTTAGCATGATTATTGTTACTACTAGAGGAAGAATCTTTCTTGTTCTTGTTACTAGACTTGACTTGAGGCATGTAAGTAGATAAGAGTAAATGCTTGGCAATGTAAGAAGAACTTTTCTTACGAAGATCATCATTGGTTGCATTTAAGAACTCATGCTCTTGCTCAAGGTTGAGATTTTCAAAGCATAACTTCTCACGAGTCCTTAAAAGTTCTCTATGATCTTCTAAGATAGTTTCATGAACTAACTTAAGAGTGTTTAGTTCTTTAGTTAGAATCTCAATCTTATCCTTATCATTGTCATTCGTTTTATCTTGATTAGCATGATTAATTGACGTTTCATCATAGTATTCATCACTAGAGTTTTCAACAAGTAAATCATCATCACCTAACAGGTCATCTTCATCACTATTGAAATCAACATACTCGGGGTGTGATACCTTTGGGCCTTTAGCCATGAAGCATCTTCCAAGTCCTTCATTTGGTGAATCAAATATGTCATAGGAGTTGGTTGACACAAGTGCTAGACCGGCAACACCTTCATCTTGAGTGTATTCGGAGTCGGAGTGATAGCTTCTCTCGGAGTGATTGTCGGAGTCGGAGTCGGATACCCATTCACCAACATGAGCTTGATGTCTTTGTTTTGTGTAGCTCCTTGATGACTTGTCCTTCCTTTCCGAATCCTTGCTTCTCCGGGATGTTCTTCGTTCATAACGATCATCTCTACTCCTCCTCTCTCTTGGTGGTGATTCTTCTCTTCTACTTCTTCTCTTAGGTGATTCTTCTCTTCTTTTGTAGGGTGTCGTACACTCATTGGAATAGTGTCTGGGTCTTCCACAATTGTAGCAATTACGCTCTCGACTAGAAGATCTTTTGTCATTGTAGGACCTTGACTTGGAGCTTCTTTCTTTGCTTCTACTCTTATAGAATTTGTTGAAGTTCTTCACCATTAGGCCCAATTCTTCATTGAAGGTTTGTTTCTCACTTGATGGTGTGGGACTTCACATGAGGCTTTGTAAGCACCACTTGACTTGTTGTGGAGCTCGTCCTTATCCTTGAGTGACATCTCATGAGCAACAATTCTTCCAATGACTTCCGTTGGCTTGAGATCTTTGTAATTGGGCATCATTTGGATCAATGTGCACACGGTATCATATTTTCTGTCCAAAGCTCTTAGGATCTTCTTGATGATGAACTTGTCGGTCATCTCTTCACTTCCTAAGCCGACAATCTCATTTGTGATAAGAGCGAGCCTAGAGTACATTTCAGCGACACCTTCACCATCCTTCATTTTGAATTTGTCAAGCTGACTTTGAAGCACATCCAACTTGGATTCCTTGATGGAGTCGGTACCATCATGCATATCAATCAAAGTATCCCAAATTTCCTTTGCATTCTCAAGATGGCTGATTTTGTTGAATTCTTCAGGCCACAATCCATTGAAGAGGATATCACAAGCTTGAGCATTGTATTGCAGCATCTTCAACTCTTCCACACTAGCTTCACGGTTCGGTTATCTCCCATCAAAGAATTCACCTTGCAAGCCAATACACACAATAGCGCAAACGGCGGGGTTATGTCCAAGAATATGCATTTTCATCTTATGCGCCCAACTAGCAAAATTAGTACCATCAAAGTAAGGACCTCTATGGTGATAATTTCCCTCGCTAGACGCCATACTCTCCTAGGTTGTGAAACCAAGGCTATGACCACCAAAAGCTATGGAAATCAAAGAAAATGGAGACCAAAGCTCTGATACAAATTGTAGGATCGAAAGTATGTCTAGAGGGGGGGGGGCGATTAGACTACTTGACCAAATAAAAACTTATCCTTTTCCCAATTTTAGTCTTTGGCAGATTTTAACTAACTTAGCACAAGCCAAGCAATCTTAATACAATTCAAGCAAGCATGCAAAGAGTATATGAGCAGCGGAAAGTAAGGCATGCAACTTGCAAGAATGTAAAGGGAAGGGTTTGGAGAATTCAAATGCAATTGGAGACACGAATGTTTCTGTCGTGGTTCTGATAGGTGGTGTTATCGTACATCCACGTTGATGGAGACTTCAACCCACGAAGGGTAACGGTTGCGCGAGTCCACGGAGGGCTCCACCCACGAAGGGTCCACGAAGAAGCAACCTTGTCTATCCCACCATGGCCGTCGCCCACGAAGGACTTGCCTCACCAGCGGTAGATCTTCATGAAGTAGGCGATCTCCTTGCCCTTACAAACTCCTTGGTTCAACTCCACAATCTTCTCGGAGGCTCCCAAGTGACACCTAGCCAATCTAGGAGACACCACTCTCCAAGAAGTAACAATTCGTGTGTTGATGATGAACTCCTTGCTCTTGTACTTCAAATGATAGTCTCCCCAACATCCAACTCTCTCTCACAGGAATTGGATTTGGTGGAAAGAAGATTTGAGTGGAAAGCAATGATACGTCCATTTTGCATGATGCATTTATATCAATATTTATTGCATTATGGATTGTTATTACACATTATATCTCAATACTTATGGCTATTCTCTCTTATTTTACAAGGTTTACCATGAAGAGGGGGAATGCCGGCAGATGGAATTCTGGATGGAAAAGGAGCAAACATTGGAAACCTATTCTGCACTGCTCCAAAAATCCTGAAACTCCACGAAACATGTTTTTGGAATTTATAAGAATTATTGAGCGAAAGAAATACACCAGAGGGCCCACACCCTGTCCAGGAGAGTGGAGGGCGCCCCCCTACTGGGTGCGCCCCCTATCTCCTGGGCCCCCTGGTGGGCCTCCGGTGTCCATCTTCTGCTATATTAGAGCTTTT
This sequence comes from Triticum dicoccoides, assembly GCF_002162155.2. Taxonomy (NCBI): domain Eukaryota; kingdom Viridiplantae; phylum Streptophyta; class Magnoliopsida; order Poales; family Poaceae; genus Triticum; species Triticum dicoccoides. The sequence continues at coordinate 763,303,196 of NC_041385.1, forward strand.
ACCCTGGAAAAAATCGTGGGCAAGCTTACGGGATGAAACTCCGCCGCCACGAGGCGGAACCTTGGCGGAACCAATCTAGGGCTCTGGCGGAGCTGTTCTGCCGGGGACACTTCCCTCCGGGAGGGGGAAATCATCACCAACGTCATCACCAACGTCATCACCAACGATCCTCTCATCGGGAGGGGGTTAATCTCCATCAACATCTTCACCAGCACCATCTCCTCTCAAAACCCTAGTTCATCTCTTGTATCCAATCTTGTATCAAAACCACAAATTGGTACCTGTGGGTTGCTAGTAGTGTTGATTACTCCTTGTAGTTGATGCTAATTGGTTTACTTGGTGGAAGATCATATGTTCAGATCCTTTATGCATATTATTACCCCTCTGATTATGAACATGAATATGCTTTGTGAGTAGTTACGTTTGTTCCTAAGGACATGTGTCAGGACCCCGACTCAATGCCACATCGATCTAGCATGTAACACCTCATATCACTTTGCGGCCTCACGCACGGTATTCCCACGGGTGTCGCCTTACCTTTGCCCGGGACCGTTTGCGCCTTTTGGCACACGTATATGACAGTGTCGCTAGCATCCATATGATAAGGAGCCCGGGCTGACATGGCTAGTCGTAAACCCAAAGCGGCACAGACTTACAGGGACAGGCATCCATGACCCAGCATCGAACGTGTCGGTCATCAGCGAGTGAATCCAGGCTGTAGCACTGGGCTAGCAGGACTCCGGTGAACCGGGCTGTAGCGGGCTAACAGGACTCCGGTATTCACCGCGTGACATTTCCCCGAAGGGACAGACACAGGAACGAAGAAGGACACATGCCGGCCAGCCTAAGTGTTCCGAAGCAGTAGCAAGCTACCATGGCTCGGTGGAAACACTAGGAGACATTTCCCCGTAAGAGAGGCTACTAAAGATAAACAACTAGATGGTCAGATCCCACACATACCAAGCATTTCAATAACATACACACAATATGCTCGATATGTGCAAATACAACATGGCATCACAACATGACTCTATGACTCAAGTAATCTATTCAATAGGCTCCGAGGAGCGAGATATTACAAACATGGGTCTCATGACCCAACATTCAGAGCATACAAATCAAGCACAAGCGGAAGCTATCATGTCTGAGTACAGACATCTATAAATGAAAAAGGCTGAGAAGCCTGACTATTTACCAAATCCTGCCGAGGCACAAGATCGTAGCTGAGGTAACAAGCTAAACGTCGAAGACCACGCGGAAATACTAGTGAGACTGAAGTCTCTCTGCAAAAACATAAAATAGGCAAACGTGAGTACAAATGTACCCAGCAAGACTTACATCAGAACTATCTACATATGCATCATTATCAACAAAGGGATGGTGGGGTTTAACTGCAGCAAGCCAGCTTTGACTCGGTGGCTATCCTGAACTACGACTGCGAGTAACTTTTTTGAGGTGGCGCACACGAGTCCACATATTCACCATATCAATACACCACTATGGATCCGCTCCCGTCTCCCTACGAGAACACCATCCATAGCACTCACGCTTATCTTGCGTATTTTAGAGTATCCACTTTCACTTGTCTATGAACTGATATAAGCAACCCAGAAGTCCTTTTCCGCGGACACGGCTATTCGAATAGATTAGGTTAACCCTGCAGGGGTGTACTTCTTCACACACGCTCTCACCACTTACCGCCGTTTACACGACATGTACTCGGCAACCTTCAAGCGGAAGCCCAACGTGGGTGTCGGCCACGACCTACCTAATCACCTAAGTCTCTAGTCCAGGTTTATCTCCTATTCGGGTTCCATCCATGAGGAGATCCGGCCGGAGTTTCGCTCACAGCCCCAAACGATGTGAACAGGGTTCCCGAGACACCAAACGGGCGCCCGGTACACCGTGCCACGTGCCTACCGCATCACAGCCCACCCCTACGGTCAGCGCTGCCCACGGCCTCCAGCATACTACAAACACAAGAAACTACTTGCAACTCCTGGACAGAGGACAAGGGTGATCAAGAAGCCGAGAGGGTCCATTGGTTTCGGGCCCAATGCGTGGTAGTAGCTGAATCATGGATCACAAACACAGAACTCAGTTCCTGAGGACGGCTGCAATGAGACAACCCACCATGTACTCCTACATGGCCTCTCACCGCTACCTTTACCAAATCGTGTTCACACACTTAGCTCACACACAGTAGGACAGGTTCACACGCCTCTGATTCATCCCCGACGAATCAAACCTGACTCAACTCTAAGCAATAGCAGGCATGACAAACAAACATGAATGAGTAGGCACATCAGGGCTCAAACAACTCCTACTCATGCTAGTGGGTTTCATCTATTTACTGTGGCAATGACAGGTCATGCAAAGGACAAAGGGGTTCAGCTACCGCAGCAAGTAACAGATGAATCGGTGTTGTCCTAATGCAGTAAAAGAGAGCAGGAGCGAGAGAGTAGGATTGTATCGGAATGAACAAGGGGGTTTTGCTTGCCTGGCACTTTTGAAGATAACATTGAGTCTTCATCAGTGTCAACGATCACATCATTGGTATCACGTCTATCGAGAGGGGACAAATACCGGCAACACAGAAGGGAACACAATCAATGCAATGCACAATATGATGCATGATCATGACATGGCAAAATGAATGTGTTTTGAGCCAATGCAACTAGCAACAGATTAAATGAAGTTGGTTTGAATACAAGATTCAAATTCAAACTCCATATGTGATTATTTAAATGCCCTTTATTTGATTTGTGCTAAACAGCAGCTATAAGTTGTTCTAACATGCATGAAAATGGTACAGATGGATTCCTTGAATTTTTCTGATAATTTTTCATATATAAATTATTTAATTTGGAGTTACGGTTAATTTTCTATGAATTTTAGAAGTTTATATTCATTTTCTGGAATTTCAGAATTAAATTAAATCCAGAAAACATTACTGCGTCAGCATGACGTTGGCATGACGTCAGCAAGTCAACAGGGGCCGGCTCAGGTCAAACCTGACGTGTGGGGTCCACACGTCAGTGACACAGG
>NC_041385.1:763306657-763335020 GCF_002162155.2 Triticum dicoccoides
CACGTCATCATCGCCGGACTTACGCCGGCGGCGACCAAAATGGCGGCGGCAACGCGCCGGACTTGCGCTAAAGGCGACGGAGGCGGCGGCTGAGGGCACCGGGGCGTAGCCCGGGCTGTCCCGCATCTGATGGGGTAGGTGGGAGGCTACGGGAATGCCGGGGCTCGTTGGAACGGAGCTCGCGGCGGCGCCGGAGTTCGGGTGGTAACGGGCGCGAGGCCTTGGTGGGGTTTTGGACAAGCTGAGCTGCGCATGGGCTTCCTGTGAGCCCCACGAACTCAAAGCCGTGCTCGGACGCGACCGAAATGAGCCATGGCCGCGACGGCAGCATGGCCGGCGGCAGCGAGCTCCGGTTGCGGTGAGACGGAGGGTACAGCATGGGGGCGAGCGAATGGAGAGAGGGGAACACAACGGGGCTCACCGCGATGCCGAAGAGGAGGTCAGCGAGCTCGGGGAGGTCCTAGCGGCGCTGAATCGACCGGAGGCGATCGCCGGCCGTGGCGATGAAGATGGCGGTGATGGCGTGGCTTCAGGGCACCCGGCGTCGCGTGCGTCGTGGTAGAGCTTCCCGGATCCAAGGCGGAGCTCGTGGCCTAACTGGCTGGGCGTGGGGATGCTGGTGGCTCTGGTGGTGCTCGTCGGCGGTCTCGGTGCGTCCGGGGATGAGCGAGGGAGAGAGACAGAGGAGGGAGAGGAGATGCAGCGAGTGAGGGAAGAGAGAGAGGGGACACGGGGCGTCGTCGTGGCGCGAATTAGGACGAAGGGCGGCCTCCAGCGCAAAGCAGGAGGTGGCCGGGGCTCTCGGGCGCGCGCCACGCCTCGCCTCTGCCTACTGGCAGAGGAAGACGACGAGCGGCGAGGTAGATGGGCTGGGCTAGGCCGCGGGAGAAGCTGGGCCAGGCAGGTAAGCAGGTAAGTGGCCCAGGTGGCCTCTCTCCCCTTTTTTTTCTATTTTGTTTCTCTTTTCTATTTCTGTAGTTTTGTTTCTGATTTAGTTTATAGCCCAAATCATTTTAATAAATCCTGCAAATAATTGTGGCCATTAAATGAATTATTACAGAGGCCCTTAACTATTTCCAGAATTGTTGGAGCATTTAAAAATATTAATAGTATTTAAATGCCCCAATTCAAATACAATATGGATTATTCAAAAATCCATAATGGCCCAAAAATATTGGCATCATTTTTGGTAGAGGTTTTTCACCTTTGTCAAAAATCATGAACATTTTTGAAAGCCATTTGGACTTACTTGAAAGTATTTTAGGTGAACCTAGTGAATTCCTTTAATGCTAGGGTTTGAGCAATCCCCATTTCAAGTTCATTCAAAAGTTAAACATGATGCACACATGAGGTCTAGCCTAGTGCATACCAGAAGCTAGGGATGTGACAACTCACCCCCACTAAACAAGAATCTCGTCTCGAGATTCGAGCGTAGGGTAGGATGAAGGGGAAAACGCAAACTAGTACAATCTTTCCGATCCAGGGTGCACTTCAAATGAACGTTGATTTGAACACCATCTTTGTCTTGATGTCTTGCTCTGAGAAATCCTGCCAACATGACATGGAGGGAAGAAGGAGACTCTAGAAGGGTCGATCTTCTCGATGATCGAACAACTCACGGAGTGAGACATAGGACCATCTCTCGAGTTGAGACACGAGATACACATCAAGAGGGGTGGAAAGAAACGAATGACGAAGGTTCACTAGGTAGACAACAATTCCACACCTAAGAAGGTGGTAAACGATTGTCAACGTAGCGAGGAGTTGAGTTGCCATGATACCACGACGAAACATCCTGGAGGAGGGTGATTCGTAGATTATTACCTTAAGTGGCAAAAAGAATTACTTTTGATTCAAAGATCATTGAAACTCTTCATACCAGCCTAAGGCAATTCACAACGATCGTTAGGAGGGGGTCGGTAGAATGGCATACTCGGACTTGGATGATGTGGATTACCTTGTTGAAGACAACGCAATGGATGATTTTTGCTTATCACCGGAAATGGAAGAGACCCATGGTAGAATGGCACATTGGCGGTGCAAGCTGGGAACAAAATGCAAATGCTGGGAATGATTCTGGTAACTGGGGAAGAACCCAACAATAGAGAGTGAATTCACTGTTGGAGTGGTTATAGCATAACCGAGGAAATCTGGGGCAATCCCAGCTAGTGCCAATGATAAGACGTAGCGCTTGTGCGTGCTCTCAAGAACTTGAGCATTTCCACAATCATCAAGGTTTTATCAACAACCGCGTCAAGGGTGCTGACAACACAACATACTACCATGATGAATAGCGATGGACGATGCAGATGCGAAGGAGGATAACACTTTCTCATATTTCACCTTAGCGAGGCCAAGCAAATAAAATCTGGATGATCGACCGAGAGACATTTAGCACTCCGCTTCTAATGTTCTCCTTGATGTGCTAGTATAACCCATTCATAGATATGGTTTGATATCTAAAACATCAAGTAAAAGGTCGGACTTCGGGAACACAAAAATCCATAGGGGCAACTAGGGAGTAAATCCTACGAAATCCCTATGGGGGGGGTGGCCAACTTCCTCAAACAAGATACTATAATAATAGGTCTACCGGATGGGTGTGTTGGCCATGACATCCACCTTACCGGTTATCGAGAGACCAATATTATAGTTCTTAGGGAAATGTTCCAACCATCATATCTGCCTGAGATTCAGCTCTGGTTGGTGTTAGGATATTCCAGGCTCATCGAGTCTTAGGAAGAAAAATGAAAGTTTGCAACACAAATCGACGAGATGACGTTGCGGGATTCTCGGGAGATGAACTACGATAGCAAGCTCCAAAACATGAGCTGGTTCTGCTACAAACATGTGAACACGTTGTCCCAGACAAGCATGACCACGTGGTAGTCTTATAATAAAACACTACCGAGTTCAGGAGGGGGAACCATCAACGAGGGTATCGAAGTTCTTTCATAAGTCCAGATTAGCTCTTATGAAGGAACTCCTTCTCCTTGAACAAATCAATCAGTGGCTTGGTGTGCTAGGGATACATATAGATTGAAGGTTGCAAGTCTTCAAACCACAGCATTCTTCGCACGTGTGCATGACTGATTTGGAATGATTCCAAAGAAAGCAACATTGACTTTCTCGAATCCACGGCGGCAACTTGCATCAGATGCACATGAATTAAAGGAAGTCACTACCTTCATCCAAACATATGCTTCATGAGCTAGCATGAACAAATGCTTTCAAAAGTTTCCAACACTAGCTTAATGTTCAGCAAAATTATGGAGAAGACAAGGATGTTGTCAATGGGCACAACAACAATTCATTTGGGTTTCCTTTTAAAAGGAATTCCATAGTTAAGTGAACAAGTGATAGCATTGGTCAGACCCAAAAGATATAATGGTGTATGCTCGAGGGATCAACCACGAATAAGACAACATTACGAGCATCGTTGGTACTGATTTGATTTGACGATAGCCCACACTCAAATCAAAGGATTGATAAGACAATAGGTCCAGCAACTGATCACAAGGACCAATCGATGAAGATATCATCTTTCTTCAACACACACTACACAAGAATATCCCTTTGGAACGAATTAAGTCAGACAAGCTTTTATCTTCCAACTCTCCAAGTTGTTGTCTAGCTTAACCAACTAGCTCAGGGATATCTAACACCGATTCTTGGAGAGAAGGTGGTTCACAAGAAACCAACTTGATCACGAACTCAACATAGCGGTCAGGTGACAACCCGGTAACACCTCCAAGAAGATATTTGGAAAGTCACGAACCACCGGTATGTTACTAAGCTCGAGAACAATCTTGCTTTTGAGGGCAAGACGATATGATCAAATGAGTGAGGACTTGACAAGATCCTAACTCATCAATCGAAGGGTGCACCGAAATAAGGACTAGGTAGCACGATCAGTCTTAGAAGGATGATTCGAAAACGAACATACTAAGAATGAAATTATTATCCTTTAACTACCAAGCAACAGAGTTGCTAGCAGTATTGATTTCACACATCACAATTCATTTGTCGGTATTCCGGTTGCATCAACACGAGGGCCGAGGAATGAACAGTGATGGCAAGAAGTGTCACTGTACCAAGAGTTCATGGGATGGTGTGCAATTCCTATAACAATCTCGATATAAAATATGTAATACTCCAAGGTAGAGCAGAACCAAAAGCTGGATTGGCATTTGATCTGCGGAATACAACTACTTTGACCCAATCCTAGATATGGAAGAGGTACTGGAGTTTGTTTCTCCTAGTCATTCCGGAATAGAATGGCTTGACAGACCACAAGAGTCATAGGCATCGATGAACGAACGCACGCATACTCTTGACTATCAATTGATAGACGAGGGTCAGAATGCAACTAAAGAGAACAACTCAAAGGAACATATAACTTTCTGAGTTGTGGATGCATAGATTAGTATGTCGAACCAAGTTCAACATATTTCTTCCGGATAACCCATGCAGAAAGGTAGAACTGGCAGAGTCACGATTTATGAATGGAGAACTCCTCAAGAGTACTCTAATTGTGAATTTTTTTTTTGATCCAATAAACATCGGCCATAAGTAGTTCATGGTATTTGGAAGAAGAAGATACCACGGACTTCAAGGACTATCGCAAAGGTTACTAATATCCTAAAGGCACTAGCAATTACTATCAACATGAAGTAGGTAGAGTGAATCTCGGGTTCAGAACCCAGGAGTAGAATACCTACTACTAAGTAGCATCACGGGATGCTTCCGAGAATAAAGGCCAGAATCTTCACACTAGGACACAAATCATGGCTAGACCACTAGATGATCCCCTAAGCACTTAGGGTCATAATAATAATTCCAACATATATGTCGAGGCAATAATTACCTCAACACACCGATTAGTGTGGTTAATCTGGCCCATGGGAACATCGGAAACAGAAGGAAGGGATTTGCAAATGCATCGGACTATTAGAAACCTGGGATGACTCGGACAGCATAACGGCTATAATTGCTCAAAAAGATTTGAGACAATCACAAAAATGGTGGCATAACCACTCAGAAGCACAATATCAAGGTTCCGAGATCAACAATTAACATACGGAAGTAGTAGGAACTGAACTGAGACTTAAATCCAACAATCTTATAAGTCTACTGATTAGTAACACGTGATCCTAATAGAAAGAAGAGATAGCCTGGTTCTTAATCCCCGCAGGAAAGATAAGATGACTCAGATCAGAAGGGCATGAGGTATAAGGAGTAAAAAGAGCCTTACGTTCCATCCCACAATCAATTCCCTTATATAACTAAAGAATTTCTAGACTCAACTTCGACCAGTTTGGCTTGGTAATCCTACAGGCAGTCAAGCTCTGATACCAACGCTGTCAGGACCCCGACTCAATGCCACATCGATCTAGCATGTAACACCTCATATCACTTTGCGGCCTCACGCACGGTATTCCCACGGGTGTCGCCTTACCTTTGCCCGGGACCGTCTGCGCCTTTTGGCACACGTATATGACAGTGTCGCTAGCATCCATATGATAAGGAGCCCGGGCTGACATGGCTAGTCGTAAACCCAAAGCGGCACAGACTTACAGGGACAGGCATCCATGACCCAGCATCGAACGTGTCGGTCATCAGCGAGTGAATCCAGGCTGTAGCACTGGGCTAGCAGGACTCCGGTGAACCGGGCTGTAGCGGGCTAACAGGACTCCGGTATTCACCGCGTGACATTTCCCCGAAGGGACAGACACAGGAACGAAGAAGGACACATGCCGGCCAGCCTAAGTGTTCCGGAGCAGTAGCAAGCTACCATGGCTCGGTGGAAACACTAGGAGACATTTCCCCGTAAGAGAGGCTACTAAAGATAAACAACTAGATGGTCAGATCCCACACATACCAAGCATTTCAATAACATACACACAATATGCTCAATATGTGCAAATACAACATGGCATCACAACATGACTCTATGACTCAAGTAATCTATTCAATAGGCTCCGAGGAGCGAGATATTACAAACATGGGTCTCATGACCCAACATTCAGAGCATACAAATCAAGCACAAGCGGAAGCTATCATGTCTGAGTACAGACATCTATAAATGAAAAAGGCTGAGAAGCCTGACTATCTACCAAATCCTGCCGAGGCACAAGATCGTAGCTGAGGTAACAAGCTAAACGTCGAAGTCCACGCGAAACTACTAGTGAGACCGAAGTCTCTCTGCAAAAACATAAAATAGGCAAACGTGAGTACAAATGTACCCAGCAAGACTTACATCAGAACTATCTACATATGCATCATTATCAACAAAGGGGATGGTGGGGTTTAACTGCAGCAAGCCAGCTTTGAGTCGGTGGCTATCCTGAACTACGACTGCGAGTAACTCTTTTGAGGTGGCGCACACGAGTCCACATATTCACCATATCAATACACCACTATGGATCCGCTCCCGTCTCCCTACGAGAACGCCATTCATAGCACTCACGCTTATCTTGCGTATTTTAGAGTATCCACTTTCACTTGTCTATGAACTGATATAAGCAACCCAGAAGTCCTTTTCCGCGGACACGGCTATTCGAATAGATGATGTTAACCCTGCAGGGGTGTACTTCTTCACACACGCTCTCACCACTTACCGCCGTTTACACGACATGTACTCGGCAACCTTCAAGCGGAAGCCCAACGTGGGTGTCGGCCACGGCCTGCCTAAACACTCGAGTCTCTAGTCTAGGTTTATCGCCTATTCGGGTTCCATCCATGAGGAGATCCGGCCGGAGTTTCGCTCACAGCCCCAAACGATGTGAACAGGGTTCCCGAGACACCAAACGGGCGCCCGGTACACCGTGCCACGTGCCTACCGCATCACAGCCCACCCCTACGGTCAGCGCTGCCCACGGCCTCCAGCATACTACAAACACCAGAAACTACTTGCAACTCCTGGACAGAGGACAAGGGTGATCAAGAAGCCGAGAGGGTCCATTGGTTTCGGGCCCAATGCGTGGTAGTAGCTGAATCATGGATCACAAACACAGAACTCAGTTCCTGAGGACGGCTGCAATGAGACAACCCACCATGTACTCCTACATGGCCTCTCACCGCTACCTTTACCAAATCGTGTTCACACACTTAGCTCACACACAGTAGTTCACACGCCTCTGATTCATCCCCGATGAATCAGACCTGACTCAACTCTAAGCAATAGCAGGCATGACAAACAAACATGAATGAGTAGGCACATCAGGGCTCAAACAACTCCTACTCATGCTAGTGGGTTTCATCTATTTACTGTGGCAATGACAGGTCATGCAAAGGACAAAGGGGTTCAGCTACCGCAGCAAGTAACAGATGAATCGGTGTTGTCCTAATGCAGTAAAAGAGAGCAGGAGCGAGAGAGTAGGATTGTATCGGAATGAACAAGGGGGTTTTGCTTGCCTGGCACTTTTGAAGATAACATTGAGTCTTCATCAGTGTCAACGATCACATCATCGGTATCACGTCTATCGAGAGGGGACAAATACCGGCAACACAGAAGGGAACACAATCAATGCAATGCACAATATGATGCATGATCATGACATGGCAAAATGAATGTGTTTTGAGCCAATGCAACTAGCAACAGATTAAATGAAGTTGGTTTGAATACAAGATTCAAATTCAAACTCCATATGTGATTATTTAAATGCCGTTTATTTGATTTGTGCTAAACAGCAGCTATAAGTTGTTATAACATGCATGAAAATGGTACAGATGGATTCCTTGAATTTTTCTGATAATTTTTCATATATAAATTATTTAATTTGGAGTTACGGTTAATTTTCTATGAATTTTAGAAGTTTATATTCATTTTCTGGAATTTCAGAATTAAATTAAATCCAGAAAACATTACTGCGTCAGCATGACGTTGGCATGACGTCAGCAAGTCAACAGGGGCCGGCTCGGGTCAAACCTGACGTGTGGGGTCCACACGTCAGTGACACAGGAGCTAATCCCGGTCAAACCCAGCGCTGACTGGGGTTTGACCAGGGGTGGGGCCCGCTGTCAGTGGCCTAGGGGTTGATTAGTGTGGGGGGGGGTTAGCCGCTAATGATGCCCACGTCATCATCGCCGGACTTACGCCGGCGGCGACCAAAATGGCGGCGGCAACGCGCCGGACTTGCGCTAAAGGCGACGGAGGCGGCGGCTGAGGGCACCGGGGCGTAGCCCAGGCTCTCCCGCATCTGATGGGGTAGGTGGGAGGCTACGGGAACGCCGGGGCTCGTCGGAACGGAGCTCGCGGCGGCGCCGGAGTTCGGGTGGTAACAGGCGCGAGGCCCTGGTGGGGTTTTGGACAAGCTGAGCTGCGCATGGGCTTCCTGTGAGCCCCACGAACTCAAAGCCGTGCTCGGACGCGACCGAAATGAGCCATGGCCGCGACGACAGCATGGCCGGCGGCAGCGAGCTCCGGTTGCGGTGAGACGGAGGGTACAACATGGGGGCGAGCGAATGGAGAGAGGGGAAACACAACGGGGCTCACCGCGATGCCGAAGAGGAGGTCAGCGAGCTCGGGGAGGTCCTAGCGGCGCTGAATCGACCGGAGGCGATCGCCGGCCGTGGCGATGAAGATGGCGGTGATGGCGTGGCTTCAGGGCACCCGGCGTCACGTGCGTCGTGGTAGAGCTTCCCGGATCCAAGGCGGAGCTCGTGGCCTAACTGGCTGGGCGTGGGGATGCTGGTGGCTCCGGTGGTGCTCGTCGGCGGTCTCGGTGCGTCCGGGGATGAGCGAGGGAGAGAGACAGAGGAGGGAGAGGAGATGCAGCGAGTGAGGGAAGAGAGAGAGGGGACACGGGGCGTCGTCGTGGCGCGAATTAGGACGAAGGGCAGCCTCCAGCGCGAAGCAGGAGGTGGCCGGGGCTCTCGGGCGCGCGCCACGCCTCGCCTCTGCCTACTGGCAGAGGAAGACGACGAGCGGCGAGGTAGATGGGCTGGGCTGGGCCGCGGGAGAAGCTGGGCCAGGCAGGTAAGCAGGTAAGTGGCCCAGGTGGCCTCTCTCCCCTTTTTTTTCTATTTTGTTTCTCTTTTCTATTTCTGTAGTTTTGTTTCTGATTTAGTTTATAGCCCAAATCATTTTAATAAATCCTGCAAATAATTGTGGCCATTAAATGAATTATTACAGAGGCCCTTAACTATTTCCAGAATTGTTGGAGCATTTAAAAATATTAATAGTATTTAAATGCCCCAATTCAAATACAATATGGATTATTCAAAAATCCATAATGGCCCAAAAATATTGGCATCATTTTTGGTAGAGGTTTTTCACCTTTGTCAAAAATCATGAACATTTTTTAAAGCCATTTGGACTTACTTGAAAGTATTTTAGGTGAACCTAGTGAATTCCTTTAATGCTAGGGTTTGAGCAATCCCCATTTCAAGTTCATTCAAAAGTTAAACATGATGCACACATGAGGTCTAGCCTAGTGCATACCAGAAGCTAGGGATGTGACAACATGGGTGAAGTCTCGCTATTAGTAGTCATGTGAATTTGGTATTCATTCGATATTTTGATGAGATGTATGTTGTTTTTTCCTCTAGTGGTGTTATGTGAACGTCGACTACATGATACTTCGCCATTATTTGGGCCTAGAGGAAGGCATGAGGAAGTAATAAGTAGATGATGGGTTGCTAGAGTGACAGAAGCTTAAACCCTAGTTTATGCGTTGCTTCATTAGGGGCTGATATGGATCCATATGTTTAATGTTGTGGTTAGGTTTACCTTAATACTTCTTTTGTAGTTGCGGACGCTTGCAATAGAGGTTTCATAAGTGGGATGCTTGTCCAAGTAAGGGAAGAACCCAAGCACCGGTCCACCCACATATCAAATTGTCAAAGTACCGAACGCGAATCATATGAACGTGATGAAAATTAGCTTGACGATAATTCCCATGTGTCCTCGGGAGCTCCTTTCTCATTATTAGAAATTCTCCAGGCTTATCCTTTGCTACATAAAGGATTGGGCCACCTTGCTGCACTTTATTTACTTGTTACTCATTACTATTTATCTTATCACAAAACTATCTATCACCTACAATTTTAGTGCTTGCAGAGAAAACCTTACCGAAAACTGCTTATCATTTCCTTCTGCTCCTCGTTGCGTTCGACACTCTTACTTATCGAAAGGACTACGATAGATCCCCTACACTTGTGGGTCATCAAGACTCTTTTCTGGCGCTGTTGCCGGGGAGTGTACTGCTTTTGGTGAGTGGAACTTGGAAAGGAAACAATTATATAGTGTGCTGAAATTTTCTGTTACTTGTCACTATGGAAACTAATCCTTTGAGGGGCTTGTTAGGGGTATCTTCACCCCGACCAGAAGAGCAAAGAGTTTCTCCTCAACCTACTGAACTTTATGATAATATTTACTCTTAGATTCCTTCGGGTATGATAGAAAAACTGCTAGCTAATCCATTTACCGGAGATGGAACATTGCATCCCCATTTACACCTTATCTTTCTAGATGAAGTTTGTGGATTATTTAAGCTTGCAGGTATTCCCGATGATGTTGTCAAATGGAAGGCTTTCCTTTATCTTTGAAGGGAGATGCATTGACTTGGTATAGGCTATGTGATGATACGAGATCTTGGAATTATAAATGATTGAAGCTGGAATTTCACCAGAAGTTCTATCCTATGCACCTTGTTCATCGTGATCATAATTACATATATAATTTCTAGCCTCGCGAAGGAGAAAGCATCGCTCAAGCATGGGGGAGGCTTAAGTCAATGTTATATTCATGCCCCAATCATGAGCTCTCTCGGGAAATGATTATTCAGAACTTTTATGCTCGGCTTTCTCTTGATAATCGCAACCTTCTCGATACTTCCTGTGCTGGTTCTTATATGCTGAAGACTATTGATTTCAAATGGGACTTATTGGAAAGAATTAAACGCAACTCTGAAGATTGGGGTTCCGACGATGGTAAGGAGTCAGGTATGACAACTAAGTTCGATTGTGTTAAATCTTTTATGGATACCGATGCTTTTCGTGGATTTAGCACTAAGTATGGACTTGACTCTGAGATAGTAGCTTCTTTCTGTGAATCTTTTGCTACTCACGTTGATCTCCCTAAAGAGAAGTGGATTAAATATAATCCTCCTGTTGAAGTGAAAGTAGTTGCACCTATTACAGTTGAAGAAAAGATTGTCACTTATAGTGATCCTATTGTTCCTACTACTTTTGTTGAGAAACCTCCTTTTCCTGTTAGGATAAAGGATCATGCTAAAGCTATGACTGTTGTTCGGAAGAGTAATACTAGGACTTATACACCTCCTGAGCAAATTAATGTTGAACCTAGTATTGCTATGGTTAAATATCTCTTGGATGATGATTTAGATGGGCATGTTATTTATTTCTGTGGTGAGACTGCTAATATTGCTAGACCAGATACTAAGACATGTAGACCTGTCGTAGGCATGCCTGTTATTTCTGTTAAAATAGGAGATCATTGTTATCATGGCTTATGTGATATGGGTGCTAGTGCTAGTGCAATACCTTATACCTTATGTCAAGAAATTATGCATGACATTGCACCCATTGAATTAGAAGACATTGATGTTACTATTAAGCTTGCTAATAGGGATACCATTAAACCCTTTGGGATTGTTAGAGATGTTGAAGTTTTGTGTGGGAAGGTTAAATACCCTGCTGATTTTCTTGTTCTAGGCTCCCCACAAGATGACTTTTGTCCCATTATTTTTGGTAGACCCTTTTTGAATACAACTATTGCTAAGATTGATTGTGAAAAAAATTCTGTCACCGTTGGCATAGATGGTATGTCTCATGAGTTTAATTTTGCTAAGTTTCATAGACAACCTCGTGATAGGGAACCACCTAGTAAGGATGAGATTATTGGTCTTGCTTCCATTGCTGTGCCTCCTACTGATCCGTTAGAACAATATTTTCTAGACCATGAAAACGATATGTTTATGAAGGAAAGAAGGGAAATAGATGAAGTGTTCCTTAAACAGGAACCTATGCTGAAACATAACCTTCCCCTTGAAATTCTTGGGGATCCCCCTCCACCCAAGGGTGATCCCGTGTTTGAACTCAAACCATTACCTGATAATCTTAAGTATGCTTATCTTGATGAAAAGAAAATATATCCTGTTATTATTAGTGGTAACCTTTCAGAGCAAGAAGAAGAAAGATTATTGAAAACTCTAAAGAAGCACCGAGCAGCTATTGGATATACTCTGGATGATCTTAAGGGCGTTAGTCCCACGTTATGCCAACACAAAATTAAATTGGAGGACGATGCCAAACCAGTTAGAGATCCTCAACGATGACTAAATCCCAAGATGAAGGAAGTGCTAAGAAAGGAGATACTAAAGCTCCTTGAGGCAGGTATTATTTATCCCGTTGCTGATAGTGAATGGGTAAGCCCTGTCCATTGTGTTCCTAAAAAGGGAGGTATTACCGTTGCTCCTAATGATAAAGATGAATTGATACTGCAAAGAATTATTACAGGTTATAGGATGGTAATTGATTTTCGTAAGTTAAATAAAGCTACTAAGAAAGATCATTACCCTTTACCTTTTATTGATCAAATGCTAGAAAGACTATCCAAACACACTCATTTCTGCTTTCTAGATGGTTATTCTGGCTTCTCTCAGATACCTGTGTCAGCGAAGGATCAACCTAAAACTACTTTCACTTGCCCTTTTGTTACTTTTGCTTATAGACATATGCCTTTTGGTTTATGTAATGCACCTGCTACCTTTCAAAGATGCATGATGGCTATATTCTCTGATTTTTGTGAAAAGATTTGTGAGGTATTCATGGATGATTTCTCTGTTTATGGATCCTCTTTTGATGATTGTTTAAGAAACCTTGATCAAGTTTTGCAGAGATGCAACGACACTAGTCTCGTCCTGAATTGGGAAAAGTGTTACTTTATGGTTAATGAAGGCATTGTCTTGGGGCACAAGATCTCCGAGAGAGGTATTGAAGTTGACAAAGCCAAGGTTGATGCTATTGAAAAGATGCCATGTCCCAAGGACATAAAAGGTATAAGAAGTTTCCTTGGTCATGCCGGGTTTTATAGGAGGTTCATTAAGGACTTTTCTAAACCTCTAGGCCTCTGACTAATTTATTGCAAAAATATATTCCTTTCGTCTTTGATGATGATTGTGTAGAAGCATTTGAAATACTTAAGAAAGCTTTGATCACTGCACCTATTGTTCAGCCACCTAATTGGAATTTACCTTTTGAAATTATGTGTGATGCTAGTGATTATGCTGTAGGTGCTGTTCTAGGGCAAAGAGTCGATAAGGAACTGAATGTTATCCAGTATGCTAGTAAGACTCTTGATACTGCCCAGAGAAATTATGCTACTACTGAAAAACAGTTCTTAGCAGTTGTGTTTGCATGTGATAAGTTTAGACCTTATATTGTTGATTCCAAAGTTACTATTCACACTAATCATGCTGCTATTAAATATCTTATGGAAAAGAAAGATGCTAAGCCTAGACTCATTAGATGGGTTCTCCTGCTCCAAGAATTTGATTTACACATTATTGATAGAAAGGGAGCTGAGAACCCCATTGCAGATAACTTATCTAGGTTAGAGAATGTTCTTGATGACCCACTGCCTATTGATGATAGCTTTCCTGATGAACAATTAGCGGTCATTAATGCTTCTCGTACTGCTCCCTTGTATGCTGGTTATGCTAAGTACATTGTTACTAAATTTATACCTCCTAGTTTCACATACCAGCAAAAGAAAAAGTTCTTTTATGATTTAAGACATTACTTTCGGGTTGACCCACACCTTTATAAAGAAGGAGTAGATGGTGTTTTTAGAAGTTGTGTGCCTGAGCATGAACAGGAACAGATCCTATGCAAGTGTCACTCTGAATCCTATGGAGGACACCACGCTGGAGACAGAACTGCACACAAGGTACTACAATCCGGTTTTTATTGGCCTACTCTCTTCAAAGATGCTCGTAGGTTTATCTTATCTTGTGATGAATGTCAAAGAATAGGTAACATTAGTAGACGTCAAGAAATGCCTATGAATCATTCTCTTGCTATTGAACCGTTTGATGTTTGGGGCTTTGATTATATGGGACCTTTTCCTGCCTCTAATGGTTATACACATATTTTAGTTGCTGTTGATTACATTACTAAGTGGGTAGAAGCTATTGCAACTAGTAGTGCTGATCATAACACTTCTATTAAAATGCTTAAAGAAGTTATTTTTCTGAGGTTTGGAGTCCCTAGATATCTTATGACAGATGGTGGTTCACATTTTATTCATGGTGCTTTCCGTAATATGCTTGCTAAGTATGATGTCAATCATAAAATCACATCTCCTTATCATCCGTAGTATAGTGGTCAAGTAGAGTTGAGCAATAGAGAGCTCAAATTAATTTTGCAAAAGACTGTGAATAGATCTAGAAAGAATTGGTCCAAAAAACTTGATGATGCATTATGGGCCTATAAAACTGCATACAAAAATCCTATGGGTATGTCTCCATATAAGATGGTTTATGGGAAAGCGTGTCATTTACCTCTTGAACTTGAACATAAGGCATATTGGGCTATTAAAGAGCTCAACTATGACTTCAAACTTGCCGGTGAGAAGAGGTTGTTTGATATTAGCTCACTAGATGAATGGAGAACTCAAGCCTACGAGAATGCCAAGCTATTCAAAGAAAAAGTCAAACGCTGGCATGATAAGAGGATACAAAAGCGTGAGTTTAACGTAGGAGATTATGTGCTATTATTCAACTCTCGTTTAAGATGTTTTGCAGGAAAACTCCTCTCAAAATGGGAAGGTCCTTATGTTATTGAGGAGGTCTATCATTCTGGTGCCATAAAATAAACAACTTCGAAGGCACAAGTCCGA
Source organism: Triticum dicoccoides (assembly GCF_002162155.2). NCBI lineage: Eukaryota > Viridiplantae > Streptophyta > Magnoliopsida > Poales > Poaceae > Triticum > Triticum dicoccoides. The sequence goes on from NC_041385.1 coordinate 763,321,524, forward strand.
GGGTGGTAAACGGTCAAAGAATTAAACATTATATTTCAGGTAATCCTATCAATGTTGAAACTAATATTATTGAAACCGTAACCCCGGAGGAATACATAAGGGACACTTTCCAGAACGTTCCAGACTCTGAAAAGGAATAGGTATGTGGTACGGTAAGTAAACCGACTCCGAAACAACTCCAATGGCAATTTTTATCAGTTTTGGAATATTTAAGAATTTTAGGAAGAAAGAAGTAGTCCGAAAGGGACACGAGGCCCTCACAAGAGTGGGGCGCGCCCCCCTTTACTGGGCGCGCCCCCCTGTCTCGTGGGCATCTCGTGTGCCTCCGGGACTCTGTTTTCTTGCACGTTACGTATTTTGGTCGGTAAAAATTCATTATATATACTCCCAAAGGTTTTGACCACTGTATCACGCAAATATGCTCTATTTTTGTTTCGAGCTGTTCCTGTTGCAGAATAAAGCAAGATATCTTCTCAGGAGTCAGTCGAGGAGAGTCGGGTGTCTCACCCAACACCGGGTCCAGGAGCAAATAGCCTTGCTCATCACTTTGGACCATCAACGGAGGATGAGATGGAGGCTGATTTGAAAAGGATATATGCCATGGAGGAAGATCAAGAAGTTACCTCTCGTCTCCAAGCAGAATTTATGATGGGGGAGCTGCCTAGCCTGGCAACTCTAGCTTCGGTCATCACTTCCAACTTTAGATTTATCTCTTATGAAAATATAAAAAAGAGCTTTACTTGTTCTCCAGAAGCTATGCAGCATCCTTGGGTAAGGGGAGCTTTGGCCGTTACGGGCAAGCTCCGTAAAGAAATTATGGACCTCAAACAACAAGTCAACAAGCTTGAGGAGGAGAACCATATCCTGAAGGGAATCAACACCAAGAAAATCATAACACCAACCGTGAAGAAGGAGAAATAATCACATGGGTATGGGCACTCCCCTTGGGAACTACCAAGCTTGGGGGAGGTGCCCCAGTATCGTATCACCATCACACTCCTATCTTTACCATTTTATTTAGTTCGATCCTTTTAGTAGTATCTTGATCTAGTAGATTGAAGTTTTGATATCAAGTAGTTTTGAGTTTTGCATTGTGATCTCTTTTAGTATTCGAGTCCGTGAGCTATCTATAATAAAGATTAGTGTTGAGTCAAGGGCTTTGCTATGTTGCTATGATCTTGAGAAAGTAGAAAGAACAAAAGGGTTCATATTGATCTTATGGATAGTGATGACTTCACACATAGAAAGTATGAGGCATAAAAATTGTTGAGAGTTGATAAACTTAGCCTTGGTCATCGTTGCAATTAATAGGAAGTGATAAGGAAAGAGGGGTTCACATATAAATATATTATTTTGGACACCTTTTATAATTGGGAGCACTCATTAAGAATGACATGCTAAAAGAGTTGACGTTGGACAAGGAAGACAATGTAATGGTTTATGTTTTCCGACATCTCAGTTAAAGTATATTGTCATTGACCTTCCAAACATGTTGAGCTTGCCTTTCCCCCTCATGCTAGCCAAATTCCTTGTGCCAAGTAGAAATACTACTTGTGCTTCCAAACATCCTTAAACCCAGTTTTGCCATGAGAGTCCACCTTACCTACCTATGGATTGAGTAAGATCCTTCAAGTAAGTTGTCATGTTGCAATCAATAAAAATTGCTATCTAAATATGTATGACTTATTAGTGCAGAGAAAATAAGCTTTGTACGATCTTGTTGGGGAAGTAATAAAAGCGACGAACTGCATAATAAAGGTCCACATACAAGGGGCAATATAAACTGACATTCTTTTGCATTAAGATTTTGTGCGTCAACCCTAAACGCACATGACAACCTCTGCTTCCCTCTGTGAAGGGCCTATCTTTTACTTTATGTTTTTACTTTATGCTTGAGTCAAGGTGATCCACACCTTTCCCTTTTTCATTTTATCCTTTGGCAAGCTCCTCGTGTTTGAAAGATCATGATATATTATATCCAATTGGATGTAAGTTAGCATGGGCTATTATTGTTGACATCACCTAAAGGTGAAAACTTTGGGAGGCAATTCAATAAGCCCCTATCTTTCTCAGTGTCCGGCTGAAACTCCATAACCACAAGTACTGAGTGAGTGTTAGCAATTGTAGAAGACCACAAGATAGTTGAGTATGTGAACTTGCTGAAAAGCTCTATTGCTGACTCTTTCTGATGTTATGATAAATTGCAATTGCTTCAATGACTGAGATTATAGTTTGTTAGTTCTCAATGAAGTTTTTGAACCATGCTTGACATTGTGAATTGATTGTTACTTGAGCATAAGAAAGTATATGATAAAATCTATATATGTTGCTGTTATAAGAATGATCATGCTGCCCTCATGTCCGTATTTTATTTTTATCGACACCTCTATCTCTAAACATGTGGACATATTTTTCGATTTCGGCTTCCGCTTGAGGACAAGCGAGGTCTAAGCTTGGGGGAGTTGATACGTCCATTTTGCATTATGCTTTTATATCAATATTTATTGCATTATGGACTATTATTACACATTATATCTCAATACTTATGGCTATTCTCTCTCATTTTACAAGGTTTACCATGAAGAGGGGGAATGTCGGCAGCTGGAATTCTGGCTGGAAAAGGAGGAAACATTGGAAACCTATTCTACACTGCTCCAAAAATCTTGAAACTCCACGAAACATGTTTTTGGAATTTATAAGAATTATTGAGCGAAAGAAATACACCAGGGGGCCCACACCCTCTCCAGGAGAGTGGAGGGCGCCCCCCTACCGGGCGTGCCCCTATCTCCTAGGCCCCCTGGTGGGCCTCCGGTGTCCATCTTCTGCTATATTAGAGCTTTTACCCTGGAAAAAATCATGGGCAAGCTTACGGGACGAAACTCTGCCGCCACGAGGCGGAACCTTGGCGGAACCAATCTAGGGCTCTAGCGGAGCTGTTCTCCCGGGGACAGTTCCCTTTGGGAGGGGGAAATCATCACCAACGTCATCACCAACGATCCTCTCATTGGGAGGGGGTTAATCTCCATCAACGTCTTCACCAGCACCATCTCCTCTCAAAACCCTAGTTCATCTCTTGTATCCAATCTTGTATCAAAACCACAAATTGTACCTGTGGGTTGCTAGTAGTGTTGATTACTCCTTGTAGTTGATGCTAATTGGTTTACTTGGTGGAAGATCATATGTTCAGATCCTTTATGCATATTATTACCCCTATGATTATGAACATGAATATGCTTTGTGAGTAGTTATGTTTGTTCCCGAGGACATGGGTGAAGTCACGCTATTAGTAGTCATGTGAATTTGGTATTTGTTTGATATTTTGATGAGATGTATGTTGTTTTTTCCTCTAGTGGTGTTATGTGAATGTCGACTACATGACAGTTCACCATTATTTGTGCCTAGAGGAAGGCATGGGGAAGTAATAAGTAGATGATGGGTTGCTAGAGTGACAGAAGCTTAAACCCTAGTTTATACGTTGCTTCGTTAGGGGCTGATATGGATCCATATGTTTAATGTTGTAGTTAGGTTTACGTTAATACTACTTTTGTAGTTGTGGACGCTTGCAATAGAGGTTAATTATAAGTGGGATGCTTGTCCAAGTAAGGGAAGTACCCAAGCACCGGTCCACCCACATATCAAATTATCAAAGTACGGAACGCAAATCATATGAACGTGATGAAAATTAGCTTGATGATAAGTCCCATGTGTCCTCGGGATCTCCTTTCTCATTATTAGAAATTGTCCAGGCTTATCCTTTGCTACATAAAGGATTGGGAGACCTTGCTGCACTTTATTTACTTTATTTACTTGTTACTCATTACTATTTATCTTATCACAAAACTATCTATCACCTACAATTTCAGTGCTTCCAGAGAAAGCCTTACCGAAAACCGCTTATCATTTCCTTCTGCTCCTTGTTGGGTTCGACACTCTTACTTATCGAAAGGACTACGATAGACCCCCTACACTTGTGGGTCATCAAGCAACTTGGGGAAGGCTAGAGATCAAGATTCATACGGTAGGAATGGAATATCTTGGCCTCAACACAAGTGTAGGTGGTTCTCTCTCAGAAAATGTACACTGGAAGTGTAGGCACGTTCTGATGGCTCTCTCCACGAATGAAGAGGAGGTGGAGGGGTATATATAGCCTCCACAAAAAATCTAACCGTTACACACAACTTACCAAACTCGGTGGGACCGAATTGAGAAACTCGGTCAGACCGATTCAACAATTCTAGTGACCGTTAGGATTTTCGGTGGGACCGACATGCAACTCAATAGAACCGATATGATTAGGGTTAGGGCATAACATAATCTCGGTGAGACCTATTACACAAACTCGGTGGGACCGATTTTGGTAATAAGCTAACCAGAGAGTTGGTCAGGTAAACTCGGTGGGACCGGTTCGCTCATTTCGGTGAGACCGAAATGTAACGAAAAGGAAACAGAGAGTTTATATTGCAATCTCGGTGGGACCGATCTCTCATCTCGGTGGTACCAAAATGTTACGAAGGGAAACAAATAGATTACAATCCCTTCTCGGTGAGACCGAGATCCCTATCAGTGAGACCGATTTGCCTAGGGTTTGTGGTAGTGGCTATGACATCTAAACTCGGTGGCGCCGGATAGAAAGAATCGATAAGGCCGAGTTTGAAATTTGGTTTAGTTCATATGTGGATGTGAGAAAGTAGTTGAGGGCTTTGGAGCATATCACTAAGCACTTTCAGCAAGTAAGCCATTAAGAAACACCTCATCCCTCCTTGATAGTATTGGCTTTTCCTATAGGCTCAATGTGATCTTGGATCACAAAAATATAAAATGTAGAGTCTTGAGCTTTGAGCTTGAGCCAATCCTTTTGTCCTTAGCATTTTGAGGGATCTACTTTTCTCATCCATGCCATGCCAATCATTGAGCTTTCCTGAAATATTTATCTTGAAATAGCATTAGCTCAATGAGCTATATGTTGTTAGGAATTACCAAAACCACCTAGGGATAGTTGCACTTTTAGCTACACGCATGACCTGCGAGACGAATTGGAAAACAAAGCAGGACAGTCAAAATCGACCTATGGATCGCGGGGGTGCGCCCAAACGTGTGACGATGACCGCCACACTGGATATACTAAATACAAATTCGTCCGAGCTGAATACAGTAGACCAGACTCATCCAAATTGCATTGCGATGTAGCCTGGCATAGAGGCGCCACACACCCCCTATTGCTTCACTGATGAAGTAGTGGAGCATGAATTCCCAGAAGGGTTTAAACCCGTAAACATTGAACCATATGATGGTACAACAGACCCCACGGTATGGATCGAAGATTTCCTTCTCCACATTCACATGGCCCGCGGCGATGATCTACATGCCATCAAGTACCTCCCACTAAACTCAAGGGACCAGCTCGGCATTGGCGGAATAGTCTGCTGGCAAACTCCGTTGGCAGTTGGGAGAACCTGGAAGACACATTCCTCGACAACTTCTAGGGCAATTATGTACGACCACCGGACGCTAATGACTTAAGTCACATAACCCAACAGCCCGGAGAGTTAGCCAGGAAATTCTGGACTCGGTTCTTAACTAAAAAGAACCAAATCTTCGACTGTCCGTATGCCGGAGCCCTAGCGGCCTTTGAGCATAACATCCATGACGAGTGGCTTGCCAGACACCTTGGTTAAGAGAAGCCGAAATCCGTGGCAGCCCTCACGACACTCATCACCTGCTTCTATGCGGGCGAGGACAGCTGGCTAGCTTGTAGCAACATTGCCTCAAGCAAGCCTGGGATTTCTGAACCAAGAGATAACAACGGCAAGCTCCGACGCAGCAAACACAAGCGTCAAAATAATGGTGACAACGTCGAAGACACGACCATCATTGCCGGATTCAGTGGCTCTAATACCGGTCAAAGGAAGAAACAATTCAAAAGAAACAGTCCGGGCACGTCCAGTCTGGACCGTATACTCGACCGTCCATGTCAAATTCACGGCACCCCAGGAACACCAGCTAATCATACCAACAGAGAATGTTGGGTCTTCAAACAAGCCGGCAAGTCAGGTGCCGAAAACAAGGAGAAGGGGTCGCAAAGCGATGACGACGATGAGGAGCCCCGGCCACCGAACACAGGAGGGAGGGGAGGCGAGTTTCCCCCACAAATTAAAATGGTGAATATGATAAACACCACCCATATTCCCAAGCGGGAGGGGAGGCGCACACTTAGGGATGTCGACGCAACGGAGCTAGTCGCCCAAAAATATAACCTATGGTCGTCCGGCCTGATCACCTTTGGCCGCAAGGATCGTCTGGCCAATATCTGTCAGGGCGGCTCAGCCGCACTAGTCCTTGACCCAATAATTGACGGATTCCACCTCACACCAGTCCTTATGGACGAAGGCAGCAGTCTGAACCTGCTTTATCAGGATACAGTGCACAAGATGGGTATTGATCCTTCAAAGATCAAACCCACTGAAACCACCTTTAAAGGTGTTATACCAGGCGTGGAGGCCCGTTGTACAGGCTCCGTCACTCTGGAGGTAGTCTTCAGACCCCTGGAAAATTACCGTAATGAAGAGTTAATCTTTGATATCGTTTCTTTTCACAGCAGCTATCATGTACTGCTCGGACGAACCGCGTTCAATCAATTCAACATGGTGCCACATTACGCTTATCTTAAGATCAAGATGCCCGGTCCACGTGGCATCATAACAGTTAATGGCAAAGCCGAACGCTCCCTCCATACTGAAGAACACACCGTCGCCTTAACAGTAGAAGTACAGAGCGACATTTTTCAATCGAACCTTCATTCGACAGCCAGGTTCCCGGACACCGTCAAAAGAGTCCGAACTACTCCGCGGCAGGATAGCCCAGATCGTCAATAGCTCAATTAACCACTCCGCGGTAGGCAGAGGCAAAGCTAGGTTAGGCCACACAATGCGGCTTAACCGCTCCATGGCACACAAACATTTTTTGGCATTTTCTTTGCAGGTCCACTTTTGTGTAGGCCATCATTGGCGACATGGCGACCAGACCCATGAGGGGACGAACATACCAAGGAGGGAAACAGCTCGAACGTGCAAGGGAATCCTTAGATATTCCCCTTGACGATCATCGATTATTACCCGGATCCTCACATAGCCTCCCCCCGGTCTTAGCAGGTTCCGAAGTCATATTTCTTTTTATCACACTACTTGTACTCGTACACCTCGATGTATTATTCGATTACAACGTGTGGCTTTATATGACGCTTACTTGATGTTCTTTCTTATTGATATTTTTTGTCAAATGGCATCGGTACACTACGGTACGCCTTAATATGCCTGGGGCCTCGTTGTACCCATAATACGACAATAAAGTCCGAATACCTTCACGGTCGTTCGGCACCCTAAACTTATAGCATTATATTCATTGGCTCTGAATCATGTCTTGGGTAAATAGTTGGGTTGCCCGGCTCCTGTGCTTGCTACCCTACGTTCTGCCATATCGGCTAGGGTAGTAAAGGGAGAACTACTATGATTGTGTCCCGGTTCTTCCGGATGAACGCCTCAGTAGAGAAAGCCCAAAACTGACTGTCATGATACAGCGAGAGCTGGTCAGCTGTTCGAGAGGTTACGAAATCTTTAAGGATTTCTTCCGCATTATGCGATAACTAATGCAACATGTGATGGATCGGCTTTTTCTTCCGATCAGGTGCTTATAGAGCCCCTAGTGCGGTCTTCCGAACACCAGGTGTCATGGAATTAACACGTCAGATGTCCGAGCGAGAGGACTTAGTCATGGAGCCATCGCAACAAGATTAGCAAAAAGGGGTTAAACTGGACAAAGGACACGGGGAGTTTATACTGGTTCGGCCCCTTGCGGTGAAGGTAAAAGCCTATGATCCAGTTGTTGTGGGATTGATTTCTCTCGATGAGCAGGGAGCGAATCCGCTTTTCCTGTCCCTGAACCGCTATCGGGTCGTCCTTTTATATACACACGTTGACGCCCGGCGGTTTACAGAATATCGAGGCTGGCTCATACACGTGTCCGACTCGGTTTCTACCTTTCCTAACTTACAACACAAGTTTACACATCTCATGCCGGTTTACAATTATGGGCTCAAACCGCCCTTGGGCCCTGGGCCTCTAAGCTTCAATGGTAGAGTGCCATATTCCTTGTCTTCATGGGCTTCAATACGGATGAGCGTAAACCGGCCCCTTCTGGGCGGTTTACACTCAGTAGTTATATCCCCAACATTAGGCCCCAGATTGATTTGAACCTGTTCATGTCAATCTTCAATGCTTAGAAAAATTCCTTGAACATCCTCCTATGATCCTTGTAAACCGCCATGATGTCTCCTCCATATGAGCTTGGTAAACCGCCATGACATCATCTCCTAAGATTGCCGCAAATCATCATGACGTCATCTCTGCATAAACCTATAAATGTTTTCCTTATTAATTAATTCTCGAAGACCGAGGCGACAGCTGTATCAAATATCCGATTTTTGGCTCCTCGATTTTTGTGCCTGTCATCTATCCCTTTGCCCTTATAAATAAGACCGGGGGTCCTTTCCATTCTCCCCCTTGCCTCCTCATCTCTTCTTATTCATGACGACCCCGAAGAACTCGAGCTCCGCCACTGCCCTCGACTTTCAAGCTCTGCATCACCACTGGCCGCTTCATCAACCTGATCGTACCAAAGAACCGCAACACTTCTCTGCCGCTCCTGTGAAGCCGGTAAGCCTTCCTTATTCAACCCTAGATCTGCATTAGGGTTTCATACCTTCGACGGTGTTCATCCATGTTCGTCGTTGTTCGTTTGCTTTCCCTTACTATCCCATCGAATCTAGATAAACGTGACATCTTACCTTTGCGGCCGAAGCTGTAGTTTTATTTGGCCTTGCCATAGTATCCCCTCTTTCATGAACAGATCCCATTTGAACCCTTGCTATGCTGCTGTTGCCATTTTAGATCTTTGATATTTTTCCTTTTCCTGAAATGCGCTAGATCCATAATGATAACCTTGGCTTGCGAAACCTGTTTGCGTAACACTTAGCAATTTTCAGATCTGTTTTCTTCCATACCACTTTAGGCGGTTTAACGTTTAGAAAATAATAATCTGCCAGGTAACATTAGCCCTCACGTGAACCGCCATCTTTACTTAAACATCAGTATCCGGTTTAACATGCACACATGCTCTGACTAAATCCCCCGGTTTGACACCGGTTTATGCATATCAACCTTGAACCGTAAACTGGCATTTGAACTTCCTTTACAGTTTGTCATCAAAAAATAGCCAAACAGTTCTCCTCTTGCAGTTGGGTTCCCTCCCGGATTACAGAAGAGCAACTTACCGGGTATGTTGTGACTCGTGCTTTAGCAAAGAAAGAGATCATCCATTGGAGAGTACCTGGGACTGAAAATCATCCTGAACCTCAAGATGGAGAATTAGTTGTGTTTATGCGGCATCTGGACCAAGGGTTTAGCCCTCCCAGATCAAAAAAGTTATGTGATGTGCTTGCCAATTTCCAACTCTACCATAAAGACATTGGACCGAACTCTGTGTCCAACATTTGCAATTTCCAAGTGTTCTGTGAAGTTTACATGCAAGAAGAACTGACTGTTGAACTTCTCAGAGACTTCTTCCACTTGAACCGCCGTACTGAATTTACTGACGGCCCCAATACTGAACTTGGCGGGGTGTCGATTCAAAAAAGGAAAGAAGTCAATTTTCCTCATGCTAAACATCACAGCCACCCCACGGATTGGAATCAGACATGGTTCTATCATACGTCTCCGTCGTATCTATAATTTTTGACTGTTCCATGCCAATATTCTTCAACTTTCATATACTTTTGGCAACTATTTATACTATTTTTGGGACTAACATATTGATCCAGTGCCCAGTGCCAGATCATGTCTGTTGCATGATTTTTGTTTCGCAGAAACCCAATATCAAACGGAGTTCAAACGGGATAAAAACGGATGGAGATTTTTTTTGGAATACTTATGATTTTTGGGAAGTAAAATCAACGCGAAACAGTGTCCGGGGTGGACACGAGACAGGGGGCCGCTCCCCAGGGAGGCAGGCGCGCCCTAGGCTCTCGTGGGCCACCCGTAAGGCGGTTGACACTCTTCTTTTGGCGCAAGAAAGCTAATTTTATAAGAAAGAGCTGGGCGAAAGATTCACCCCAATCGGAGTTAAGGATCTCCGGATATTTAAGAAACGGTGAAAGGGTAGAATGTGAGAACACAGAAAGAGAGAGAAGCAGAGAGATAGATCCAATCTCGGAGGGGCTCTCGCCCCTCCCAAGCCATGGGAGCCAAGGACCAGAGGGGAAACCCTTCTCCCATCTAGGGAGGAGGTCAAGAAAGAATAATAAGAAGGGGGGCTCTCTCCCCCTTGCTTCGGGTGGCGCCGGAGAGCTGCCGGGGGCCATCATCATCACCGCGATCTTCACCAACACCTCCGCCATCTTCACCAACATCTCCATCACCTTCCCCCATCTCTATGCAGTGGTGTAACACCTCTCTTACCCGCTGTAATCTCTACTTAAACATGGTGCTCAATGCTATATATTATTTCCCAATGATGTATGGCTATCTTATGATGTTTGAGTAGATCGGTTTTGTCCTATGGGTTAATTGATGATCGTGATTGGTTTGAGTTGCATGTTTCATTATTGGTGCTGTCCTATGGTGCTCTCCGTGTCGCGCAAGCGTGAGGGATCCCCGCTGTAGGGTTTGCAATATGTGTATGATTTGCTTATGGTGGGTGGCGTGAGTGAACAGAAGAACAGACCCGAGTAAGTAGGTTGTTTCGTATGGCAGAAAGGGGACTTGATGCTTTAATGCTATGGTTGGGTTTTACCTTAATGAATCTTTATTAGTTGCGGATGCTTGGTAGAGTTCCAATCATAAGTGCATAGAATTCCAAGTAAGGGATGATATGTTAGCTTATGCCTCTCCCTCAAATAGAATTGCAATAGTGATTACCGGTCTAGTAACATAGTCAATTGCTTTGGGACAATTTCACAACTCCTACCACCACTTTTCCACACTCGCTATATTTACTTTATTGCATCTTTTTCTAAACATCCCCTAGCTTTTATTTACGTGTTCTTTATTATTCTTGCAAACCTACCCTATCACACCTACAAAGTACCTCTAGTTTCATACTTGTTCTAGGTAAAGCGAACGTCAAGCGTGCGTAGAGTCGTATCAGTGGCCGATAGGACTTGAGATAGTATTTGTTCTACCTTTAGCTCCTTGTTGGGTTCGACACTCTTACTTATCAAAAGAGGCTACAACTATCCCGTATACCTGCGGGTTATCAAGACCTTTTTCTGGCGCCGTTGCCGGGGAGTCATAGCATGGGGTGAATATTCTCGTGTGTGCTTGTTTGCTTTATCACTAAGTAATTTTTATTTGTTGTTCTTAGTTGTTCTCTATATTTAGTTATGGATATGGAACACAAAATACCAAAAAATTAGTTGTACCTACGGAACCAATGGTTGAAGAACCACTCAAAATCTATCACACTCCTGAAGCTTTTTACTTGGATCATCTTCGATCCGTTTGTGCTCGTGCTGAAACCCCCACTAGTTTAGTTGAGGGAAAATCTTTAGATGAGCATGCTTGTTTTGTGCGACACTGTATATCTGAAAAAGGGAAACTATTATGGGATCAAATTCAACGTTTGCAATGCTATGCTTGGAATTTATGTGAAATATATGAGTTTACTTGTTGTTCTGAAGACCCTAAGAAACACCTACCCTATCAATGCTTGTTTAGTGATAATGTAATCGTATATTCGTATGCTAAGGGTGTTTACAATTACTATGATGTTCAACAAATTGAAGAATTTGTTGCTTTTAAGGCTGCCTATGATATTGAAGCTTTGTTTGAAAAGTATGAAGCTTTTGATGATGATGGTTATAGGCCGGAAAATCTTGCTATACTTGGATATTGCTATGAAAATTATGAATACAATTACTATATTAATGCTTTTATGAAGAAAGTCAACGCTGTCCAAGAAGAGATTAATATTTTGCAGGAAGCTATGGAAGAAGAAATTGATGAAACAATGAGCTCATTGGATGAAAAAGATGATGAGGAGAGCGAACAACAAAAGGAGGAAGAGCGGATTAGCTAGCCGTGCCCACCTTCTAATGAGAGTAACCCTCCAACTCATACATTATTTAATTCCCCTCCGTGCTTACCGAAGGATGATTGCTATGATCTCTTGAATTTGTTTGAAATATCCCTTTTTGATGATGCTTGCTATGCTTGTGGCCAAGATGCCAATATGAATTATGCTTATGGAGATGAACTTTCTATAGTTCCTTATGTTAAACATGAAATTGTTGCTATTGCGCCCACGCATGATAATCCTATTATCTTTTTGAATTCTCCAAACTACACTATATCGGAGAAGTTTGTGCTTACTCAGGATTATATTGATGGGTTGCGTTTTACTACTTTACATGATGATTTTGATGAATGTAATATGCATGTGTTTGCTGCTCCTACTTGCAATTATTATGAGAGAGGAACTATGTCTCCACCTCTCTATGTTTCCAACACAATGAAATTGCAAGAAACTGCTTATACTATGCATTGGCCTTTACTTGGTGTGCATGAATTGTTCATTTATGACATGCCGATGCATAGGAAGAGAGTTAGACTTCGTTGTTGCATGACATATGTTACTTTGTGCTCACTACTAAATTACAAATCATTGTTAATTAAAATTGGCTTTGATATACCTTGGGATCTGGGTGGATCCATTACTTGAGCACTAAATGCCTAGCTTAATGGCTTTAAAGAAAGCGCTGCCAGGGAGACAACCAGGAAGTTTTAGAGAGTCATTTATTTATGTTGAGTGCTTTCATATAGTTTAAAAACACAAAAATAAAGAGGGAAACCAAAAACTTTTCGAAAAGGAAAGTGAAAGTGAGAAAGACAAGCATTGTTGAAGTGGGAGCTAGCCTTGAACTTTGTTCATGCTCACGGAAACTTTGTGAATCTTGATTACAGAAACTTTTCAACAAAAATAATTATCCCCTTGTACATTTCCATTGTATTATAAAAATAATGTGCCAAGCACTACTGGAATCAGCTAATTTGCCATCTGCCAGTTCTTTGCCGTCCGCTAGCAGACGGCAAAGAAGCTCTTTGCCATCAGCTTCCAAAAAGCGGACGACAAAGAACTGGCTGATGGCAAAGACCAAATTTCCCATCAGCCAGTTCTTTGCCGTCCGCTAGCGGACGGCTAAGATTCTTTGTCGTCGGCTAGTGGACGGCAAAGAGGGAGGGGCCCCACTGACGAGCTGCAAAAAAAACCTAACGGCCCCCCTCTTTGCCGTCGGCTAGCGGACGGCAAAGAGGGAGGGCCCCACGTAATGTTAACGGCCGCGCCCCACACCCCCCCTCTCTCTCTTTCTCTCCCACCTCTCGCCACCGCCCCGTCGCACCACCCCGCCGCCGTCCCAGCGCCCCCCGCCCTGTCGCCCCACCACCCCGC
>NC_041385.1:763335734-763338831 GCF_002162155.2 Triticum dicoccoides
CACACCCCGACCCCGAAACAACACCCCGACACCAACATGGCACTACCCCGACATCGACACGACACCTCGACCCCCCGACCCCGAAACAGCACCCCGACCCCGACACGGCACCCCGACACCGACAGGACACCCCGACCACCGACACCTCCCGAAAAGGTGTTCTTTGGCCTTCCAGAGGCCGACGGGGTCATATATTTGTGAATTATTAGTTAGGTCATATATTTTTCGATTTTGTTATGAAAAACATCATATATAATTGTGTTGATCGTGTAGTTTTAAATGTGCAGTTGTTTCATCGCTGCGAGGTTTGGTGTTCGATGACCTCGCTGTGCGTTTGACGAGCTCTGCCCCTTCGTTCGTGGGTGAGCACAAATGACAAGTCCTCCTCCCCCATTAATTATTTGATCTATTCCGATGAAACTTGATAGCTAGCTATATATGTGTCTTGAATCATCAGTATGTGTAACCAATATGTGTCTTCCGTTCGAAAGCGTCATAGTTATAAATATGCATGCATTTGCATATTTATAACCTTGATTCTTTCGAATTGTCCAACGCTATCCATGGACAGCCCGAGTATGTGTAGATTGGGTTCGTTTTCCCATATGCTTTGCTCCGGATCCGACGCATATATTTCGTCAGTGCCTCCCCTATTGTTCTCCGGGTACACATCCTCTCTGTTTATTGCAGAGACGTGTATCAGGAGAACAGCGGGGAGGTGCTGTCGAAATTTTGCGCCGGATCCGGAGCATAGCATGGGAAAATGAACTCAATCTACACATACACGGGTGGGATTAGGACCTATCATTACCTACTATAGTGTAGGTTGCATGGACGTAATAAAATTGACAAAACAGATAAACTGGTGAATATATACATGGTGAATTACATATATAATTGTTGTGTGTCCAGTAGCTCTCAAAGTCAAGATGAGTGACCGTGCGTGGATGTATACCGGTCACACTGGTCAGAACAAATGGAGCGCTGAATGGTTCACAAAAACCAAGGGGTTTGTGCAAGCCGCATTTGCAAATGGGCAAAAGAAAACCTGGTGCCCCTGTTTCCAGTGCGGCAATTGGGAAAAGAAGACAGAGGTTGAAATGGGCAAACACCTGCAGAAGAGTGGTTTTACACCCGATTATATGGTGTGGACATTTCATGGTGAGTCTGCCCAACGTGACCGAGCTGAGGTGGATCATCGTCGCGCCGAAGAGCATGGTACCGGGCTGGAAAACATGGTGCAAGGCTATGATGATGCTCGGGATTCGGACGAGGAGATGGAGGAATCTGCAAAGGCTTTCAATGAAATGTTGGAGTCTTCAAAACGTCCGCTCCACGAGCACACTGAGCTTTGTTAGTTGGATGCCATCTCACAAGTAATGGCTCTGAAGGCTCGGTTCAACTTGGGCAGAGAATGCTATGACGCAATTATGACAGTATTTGGACGCTTTCTACCCAAAGGCCATGTAATGCCTGCAAACCTGTACCAGTCGGACAAAATCCTCCGTGCACTGAAGATGCCCTATGAGAAGATACATGCCTGTGAGAAAGGATGTGCCTTATTTAGGCTTGACTATGCGGACTTGAACTATTGTCCCATTTGCAAGTCTTCCAGGTATATTGTGGTAGACAATGGTATGGGTGAGAAGACACAGACCAAAATCCCCGTTAGTGTTCTTTGGTATATGCCAATCGTACCAAGACTTCAACGTCTTTTCATGGTCGAAGAGACGGCCAGACAGATGACATGGCACAAAACAGGCAAACGAACCGAACTAGATGCAAATGGGAATCTGATGATGGTACACACATCGGATGGTGTTGCGTGGAAAAAGTTTGATGAATTACATGCTGACAAAGCGGCAGATCCGAGGCATCCTCGAGTCAGCATCAGCACGGATGGGTTCAGTGTGTTTGGTATGACGGCAGCCCAATACTGTTGTTGGCCCTTATTTGTCTTTCCACTCAATCTCCCCCCCGGACAGATTATGCAAAGAAAGAACATTTTCCTGACGTTGATAATTCCAGGACCCAACTATCCGGGCAAAAATATGAATGTGTACATGCAGCCGCTTAAGGACGAATTGCAAGAAGCCTGGGATAATGGGTTCAAGACATACGACGCCTTTAGCAAACGGAACTTCATAATGCGTGTCTGGTACATGTACTCGACGCATGACTTGCCGGCGTATGCGCTATTCGTTGGCTGGTGTGTGCGTGGAAGGTTCCCGTGCCCCACATGCAAGGGAGCTCTTGAGTTTCGTTGGCTTCAGGCCGGTCGCAAGTTTTCTTGCTTCGACATGCATAGACAGTTCCTGGATCCTCGCCATAAGTTCAGGAAAGACAAGAAGAACTTCATCAGGGGTAGAGTTGTCAAAAACTCTGCACCACCTGCATTGACAGGCCAACAGACCCTGGATCAGTTAAACGCTCTCGAGCCAGATCCACAACGTCCAGGGTACTTCAAGGGGTATAATACTAAGCACGCGTGGACTCACAAAACATGCTTATGGGATCTGCCTTACTTCAAAGACCTCCTTTGCCCACACAACATCGAAGTGATGCACACTGAGAAGAATATCGCCGAGGCATTTTTTGGTACATTGTTCGGCATAGATGGGAAGTCAAAGGATAATACTAAGGCTAGAGTCGATCTGGAGGCGCTATGTGATAGGCCGTTACAAAACATGAAAGAACCGAAAGGAAAGCAGAACTGGACAAAGCCAAAGGCATGGTTCAATCTTGGAAGGCCAGCTATGAGGGAAATTCTCTTGTGGGTGCAACAACAGTTGACGTTCCCCAATGGGTATGCAGCGAATCTAAAGAGGGGAGCAAATCTTGATAAACTGAAGATATTTGGTCTCAAGAGTCATGATTGGCACATATGGATTGAGCGGGTAATGCCGGTGATGTTGCGTGGCTTCATCCCTGAGGATGAATGGCTAGTACTGGCAGAACTCAGCTATTTCTTCCGTGTTCTTTGTGCGAAAGAACTATCGCCTGGCGTGCTAGAAGAAATGGAAGAGTTGGCGCCGGAGTTGATCTGCAAGTTAGAGAAGATCTTTCCACCGGGCTTCTTTAATCCAATGCAGCATTT